>NW_027199133.1:0-35428 GCF_038502225.1 Cherax quadricarinatus
CAGACAGAGTATAGGCTAGGTGGACAAAGACTACAGACCTCACTCAGGGAGAAAGACCTTAGGGTGACCATAACACCGAGCACGTCACCGGAGGCACACATCAACCAAATAACTGCTGCAGCATACGGGCGCCTGGCAAACCTGAGAATAGCGTTCCGATACCTTAATAAGGAATCGTTCAAGACACTGTACACTGTGTATGTTAGGCCCATACTGGAGTATGCAGCACCAGTCTGGAACCCACACCTGGTCAAGCACGTCAAGAAGTTAGAGAAAGTACAAAGGTTTGCAACAAGGCTAGTCCCAGAGCTCAGGAGAATGTCGTACGAGGTAAGGTTGAGGGAAATCGGACTTACGACACTGGAGGACAGAAGGGTCAGGGGAGACATGATAACGACATACAAGATACTGCGGGGAACAGACATGGTGGACAGAGATAGGATGTTCCAGAGAGGGGACACAGAAACAAGGGGTCACAACTGGAAGCTGAAGACTCAGATGAGTCACAGGGACGTTAGGAATTATTTCTTCAGTCATAGAGCCCTCAGGAAGTGGAATAGCCTAGTAAGTGAAGTAGTGGAGGCAGGAACCATACATAGTTTTAAGAAGAGGTATGACAAAGCTCAGGAAGCAGAGAGCGAGAGGACCCAGTAGCGATCAGTGAAGAGGCGGGGCCAGGAGCTGAGTCTCGACCTCTGCAACCACACTTAGGTGAGTACAATTAGGTGAGTACACACACACACACACACACATACACACGCACACACACACACACACACATGTCGAGGGTTGAAGGTAGACAAACTTGTTGGATGGTAACGCTATATTGTCAGACTGTGGTAATGGGAGACGGAGCCCAGCCTCTGCCTTGTCCTAGCCTATGTCAAACGCCGACTGAGGCCGAGTTAGCTCGCCTCACACTCAAGCTGCATCCCGTGACGTCATACAGTCACAGGCCTAAGGAGTCTTTTAAATAAAGCACATGGATGATACTATATGCTATGCTATACAATATAGGGATCAGCAACTATGCTCACACACACACACACACACACACACACACACACACACACACACACACACACACACACACACACACACACACACACACACACACACACACACACACACACACACACACACACACACACAAGCACACACACACACATACACACAGAAGAGCTATGTGAACCCCTAACAACAATATTCAACAAATCTATCGAAACAGGGAGATTATCTGAGGTATGGAAGACAGTAAATGTAGTCCCAATTTTTAAAAAAAGAGACAGACATGAAGCACTAAACTACAGACCAGTGTCAATGACATATATAGTATGCAAAGTCATGGAGAAGATTATCAGGAGAAGAGTGGTGGAACACCTAGAAAGGAATGAGCTTATCAACAGCAGCCAACACTGTTTCAGGGACGGGAAATCCTGTGTCACAAACCTACTGGAGCTCTATGATAGGGTGACAGTAGTAAGACAAGAGAGAGAGAGGTGGGTAGATTGCATTTTCTTGGACTGTAACAAAGCGTTTAAAAACAGTTCCACCCAGGAGATTAGTGTAAAAAACTGGAGGACCAGGCAGGGATAACAGTGAAGGCACTACAATGGATCAGGGAATATCTATCAGGAAGACAGCAGCGAGTCATGGTAAGTGGTGAGGTGTCAGAGTGGGCGCCTGTGACGAGTAGGGTTCCAAAGGGGTCAGTCCTAGGACCGGTTCTGTTCCTGGTACTTGTGAACGACGTGACGGAAGGAATAGACGTCGAAGTGTCCCTGTTTGCAGATGATGTGAAGTTGATGAGAAGAATACAGTCAGACGAGGATCAGGCAGAACTACAAAGAGATCTGGACAGGCTGCAGGCCTGCTCCAGAAATTGGCTCCTGGAGTTCAACCCCACCATGTGCAAAGTCATGGAGATTGGGGAAGGGCAAAGAAGACCGCAGACGGAGTACAGTCTAGAGGGCCAGAGACTACAAATCTCACTCAAGGAAAAAGATCTTAGGGTGGGTAGAACACCAGGCACATCTAGTGAGGTGCACATCAACCAAATAATTGCTGCAGCATATGGGCGCCTAGCAAACCTAAGAACAGCATTCCACCATCTTAATAAGGAATCGTTCAGGACCCTGTACACTGTGTACGTTAGGCCCATATTGGAGTATGCGGCACCAGTTTGGAACCCACACCTAGCCAAACACGTAAAGATACTAGAGAAAGTGCAAAGGTTTGCAACAAGACTAGTCTCAGAGCTAAGGGGCATGTCCTACGAGGAGAGGCTAAGGGAAATCGACCTGACGACACTGGAGGACAGGAGAGATAGCGGGGACATGTTAACGACATATAAAATACTGAGAGGAAATGACAAGGTGGACAGTGACAGAATGTTCCAGTGATGGGACACAGCAACAAGGGGACACAGTTGGAAGTTGAAGACTCAGATGAATCACAGGGATGTTACGAAGTATTTCTTCAGTCACAGAGTAGTCAGGAAGTGGAATAGTTTGGTAAGCGATGTAGTGGAGGGAGGATCCATACATAACTTTAAGCAGAGGTACGATAAAGCTCATGGTGCAGGGAGAGTGATCCAGTAGAGGCAGCGAAGAGGCGGGGCCAGGAGCTATAACTCGAGTATACACACACACACACACACACACACACACACACACACACACACACACACACACACATACACACACACACACGTGAGCTGTGAATCGACCTCTACAACCACAAACAGGTGAGTACAGAATAACCTAAGATTTTCTTACAGCAACAATAAGTGTTATTATTTATAATTTTAGCCCGATAAAGTTGAGGAAAATCAAATATAGCAAAAACCATAATGCATGTCTGGACGTTAAAAATAAGCCAACTGAAAGAAACGTCAAAAAAAAAAAAACCTGTTCCCAAAATGACTTCCAAGAATATTTTTTCAAAATATGGGAAAAATAAATCGTTTGTGACTCATAAGTTAGGAAGGAACCAGAGGCGCATTTCTCCTGAGCTCCACTAAATCGATTCTAGGGTTTAATGCGGCCGAGTCTGGGGCATTGTCGCGCCGGAATAAGATCTTAAGAGCGCTCCTGATTAGGCCGGATTGCCACAATAAAGGCGGTGATCAACGCGGGGATATTGGATGTAAATAGGATGGTTTTCGTGGGATAAAGGCAGTGCGTCTTGAAGGATAAGTGTGAAGAGAAGGGGAAATCGAGGAAGAGATATAGGAGAGTGGGAAGATAGAAATAATATTATATATGAAGAGCGTATATAGTAAGAATTTTTTTTTAATGAAAATGTAACAATCTGACAGTATTTGGAATTAGATACTTTCTGAAGTCAGATAATTTCTGAAATTATAATAATTTCTGAAATTGTAGATAATTTTTTAAATTATAGATAATTTTTCAAATTATAGATATTTTTTTAAATTATAGATATTTTTTCAAATTAGAGATCCCATATCGAATAAAAAAAAGAGATGAGAATAGACATGATGAAGGTTCTCTCCACACCATGCGGCTGCACTGTTGGGACATTCTTGTCGTTCATTCAGTTCTGCGCCACCTAACGTATTACAGAGATATAATAACACCTCGGCTAGATTAACGCATATTAATCTGTATTTATGTCCGGTCTATAATAATGGCAAGAGAGCGCCTGGTTAAAAACGAATCCCAGGTCGAATAACTTTTCAGCATGAGTTTTCTCGCCTTCCTTAAGAAAATATTCGAGGACTGGTTACAGGGTGAGTGTGAGGCCACACAGACCACCATCACTCCCACATCAATCAACTCTCACAAGGAAGTAAAAAAGAAAAAGAAATATTTGATATTAAATGTATAACTCATGATCGTTGCCAGTTAAGGCGAGGTCTGGCACCAGCCAAGGAGGCTGAGCAGACGAGGTCTGGCACCAGCCAAGGAGGCTGCGCAGACGAGGTCTGGCACCAGCCAAGGAGGCTGCGCAGACGAGGTCTGGCACCAGCCAAGGAGGCTGAGCAGACGAGGTCTGGCACCAGCCAAGGAGGCTGCGCAGATGACTGTGCATTTTATACTAAGATTTCTCAGGGGAATATTGGTAATTCGTCTTAAAATATTATATTATCTACACGTAGCAACGAGTTTACTGCGAACGAAAACTAACTTCAGCAAGAACGTGAAGGAGAGTTTCAAGAGGTGCACCAGATGCCCTGGAAACAGTGTTAAGCAATGCGAATGTTCCGCTTTTTAAGATGAGCTTCTTAACTTAGTTCACTTGGCAAGCATCATTGTGTCAGACAAGTTGAACGACAATCATTTGTTGCTAAACAAACCAGGGTACGGGCGGGGGACCATGCTAAGCTCCCTGTAGCGTTGGATGAATCATATTGTAGCCAGGTGGCCCTGTGGTTTACGCACTGCCCTGAAGTTTTACGACTCATTAGCGATGGGTTCAAACCTCGCCCGTTCCCTGGTTTCTTTTCAATCGTGATATTAAGATTTGGCGAGTCATTATTTACTGCTGTTATTCCGTGAAAATAACCTGGACATCGTGAAATTATATATGATGATTTACTGATGTGAAATCATACTATTGTTTCGCATATTTATAAAAAAAAGAATGAGTATGCTGAAAGCTATTTATAAAACGTTAATTTTATATATATATATATATATATATATATATATATATATATATATATATATATATATATATATATATATATATATATATATATATATATATATATAATATATATATATATATATATATATATATATATATATATATATATATATATATATATATATATATATATATATATATATAATATATATATATATATATATATATAGGATGGGATCCACCTCTGGTGTAAATTGTGGGACCCATAGCCTCGGAAAAGTGGATAAAAAGGCTTCAAGGATGAATATTTGGATTTCTTCCTGAAGCCGTTTGAATATTCCACTTTCCCTACCACCCGATTTTTTCATATATTTTTTTTTTACCAGTAGGAATATTTTATTACGTAATATGGTACAAAAGATTTAAGAGATACATTGTTGATATAAAGGTGGCATATACAGCTCCTCAGAGCTGGGGCGTGTGCCCAAAATACAGCAGGCATTACCCCTGGTGGTCTGGTGGCTAAAGCTCCCGCTTCACACACGGAGGGCCCGGGTTCGATTCCCGGCGGGTGGAAATTCCGACACGTTTCCTTACACCTATTGTCCTGTTCACCTAGCAGCAAATAGGTACCTGGGTGTTAGTCGACTGGTGTGGGTCGCATCCTGGGGGACAAGATTAAGGACCCCAATGGAAATAAGTTAGACAGTCCTCGATGACGCACTGACTTTCTTGGGTTATCCTGGGTGGCTAACCCTCCGGGGTTAAAAATCCGAACAAAATCTTATCTTATCTTATCTTGAACAGCCGCACTGAGCCGCTGGAACAGAAAACTAGCTGCCCTGGGATCCCTAGTTACCCTGATCAGTCTTTTTCCCAGCTCCTTAAGGAATTTAGATGCATTCTTTCCCCATGAGCCAAGGGTCTCTGAGCCTATGGGAACAAACATATAATGATGCCGATTTTGGCTCCTTTTGCCGAATAAAGCAAGCGAAAATTTCTGTATGCAATAATTTTGCAAAAATCATTCTAAACCTAACGAAAACAGTATATTTTATTGTGTTTGTTTATTAATAAATTATTGTAAACTTATCTAAAATATATTTAGTTGGATTAGGCTAAATTAAATTGGGCTTGTTATAATAAGGTTAGGTAAGTTTTCTAAGGTTCTTTTGGAACGAAGTTGTTAATATTTACATTGATGAGGGTATCAAACAATTTAGATAAAGAAAAACTGGATAGCACATTGAAGGGAAGGAATATGGAAGAAGTGAATGTTTTCAGATATTTGGGAGTTGACTTGTCAGTGGATGGGTTTATGAAGGATGAGGTTAACCATAGAATTGGAGGAAGAAAGGTGAGTGGTGCGTTGAGGTATCTATGGAGACAAAAACGTTATCCATGGAAGCAAAGAAGGGAATGAACGAGCGTATAGTGGTACCAGCACTTTTATATGAGTGTGAAGCTTGGGTTGTAAATGCAGCAGCGAGGAGGCGGCTGGAGGCAGTGGAGATGTCCTGTCTAAGGGCAATGTGTGGTGTAAATATTATGCAGAGAATTCGTAGTGTGGAAACTAGGAGGAGGTGTCGAGCTACTAAAAGTATTAGTCAGAGGGTTGAAGAGTGGCTTTTGAGGTGGTTTGGTCATTTAGAGAGAATGGAACAAAGCAGAATGACTTGGAGAGCATATAAATCTGTAGGGAAAGAAACTCGGAGTAGGGGTCGTTCCCGAAAAGGTTGGAGGGAGGGGGTAAAGGAGGTTTTGTAGGCGAGGGGCTTGGACTTTCAGAAAGCGTGCGTGAGCTTGTTAGATAGGAGTTAATGGAAACGAATGGTTTTTGGGACCTGACGAGATCTTGGAATGTGAGCAGGGTAATATTTTGTGAAGGGACTCAAGGAACCCGGTTAGCCGGACTTGAGTCCTGGAAATGGGAAGTATAATCCTTGCAATTTAAAGGAGGGATTTGGTATATTGGCAGTTTGGAGGGACGTCTAAACTGTCGTATCTGAGCGCCTCTGCACAGACAGTGATTATGTATTGTGAAAGTGTGGAATGATGATAAAAGTTTTTTCTTATATATATATATATATATATATATATATATATATATATATATATATATATATATACATATATATACATATACATATATAGTTTGCAACTACTGTACATCATGCAACTATATCAACGACAAAAATATATATAAAATCTAGAAAAAATCCTATTTTAAGTCAGTTCGTCTTGATTGGTCTACTGGGCTTATTAGGCTCGACATCACCTTCATCGAGTTTCAAGTGAAGGAGGAACCTTTGTACCTTGAATCAACTCGAGTGCCTCTTATAATGAAGCTCACATAGCGGAGCTCCTCTCCCACTAACTTCCCATGTTTTTGTTGTATAATTATTGAACCTTCTTTAAAGTAAATATGTTCTTACATAAGGTGAATATAAATTGCTCGTTTTTTTACTCATGAGCCATAGTTTTTACTCCCCCCATCCCCGGCAGGCTCGACTCCCTCCTACCCTTAGTAATATATTCTAACCAACTGTTACATCGACATCTTTCCTAGATACACAGTATCAGAGAACACTTAAGCAGAGTCAAAGGTGTTTTATAGCCACGTATGAAGGTTAGCAACTGTAAAGGACCAAGAGGTGTGACTGGACAAAGAAGGAACATTTTAATAGTGGAAGACTTATATGCGAAGAAACAGAACGTTAGGGGGGCTATTCACAGAGGAGCAAGAAATTGTGTCAGGTAACAGATATAGCTACCAATTAATTCACATTAGAAAAATTCGTACAACTAACGAAAACTGGTAAAATGCCCAAAGAAGTGGACAAAGAAAAGGCAGTGGGACCTAACAACATGTCTCCTACGGTAGTAAAAGAAGGAGCACAACCACTGTGAGCTAGTACAACGGAGATCTCCACAAATCGCTAAAGACGGAATAGTTGGACGCTGTTTAGTGTAATTTCAGTATTTTAGATGAACACAGGCAGGCATAGTTGATGTGCATCTTTTCCAAGGTAATAGAGAACACCTCAAGTAGCCCTTATCATTAAAAAAAATAAAAACACGGATTCAAAGATGGGAGAGCCTGGGTGACCAAACTGATATAAAAAAAATGGCAAAGATGGGTAAACAGCAGCTTAGTGGATTGCCAAAAAAGCATTTGACGCAGTCCCCCACCAAAGACTGGTCCACAAGCTTAAAGAGCAGCAGGGATGAAAAGTCTTACAGCAAATCAAAGGGTCCTGAAAGACAGAAAACAAAGTGACAAAATGGGAGGAAGTGCCAAGTTACATTACGGTGAAAAGTGGTGTTCCCGAGGATCAGTGCTTACTATTAAATTATTGTAAACTTATGTAAAATATATTTAGTTGGAATAGGCTAAATTAAATTTCGCTTGTTATAATAAGGCTAGGTAAGTTTCCTAAGGTTCTTTTGGTACAAAATCATTAATTTTTAATGTATACGAGAAAAATTTAGAGAGGACTTAATTTAAAATGAGTTCTTGCTAACTGACACGTTTAACCTATTTGGCACGACATATATATATATATATATATATATATATATATATATATATATATATATATATATATATATGACCTGCTAAATGGAAGAGAATCCTGTGCGTCTCTGCAAATGATGCAAAAAAATATTGAGAGAAATACGAACAGAAGAGGACAGTGAAATTTAAACATGTTACAGTGGTGGTCAAATAAGTGGCTGCTAGAGTTCAATCCAAATAAGAGCACGACAATGAAATATGGTGAAGAGAGCTAGAGACTGGACACGAAATGCAAACTTGAAAGTGAGTACAGGTATCGAGGAAAAAAAAACAGAATCTGAGGGTGAATATCACACCGAATATGTCACCCGAAGAGCATATAAACTGCATGACTTCCGTAGTTTATGCGAGACTAGCAAATCTCAGAACAACCTTCAAAGTTCTCAATAAAAGCTCTTAAAAGACCCTACCTAATGCGTGTCTGGCCCATACTAAAATATGTTTCACCAGTGTGGAGTTGCTGCCTGATTTAACAAGTTCGAAATCTTGAAAATGTGTAGAGATTAGTCCCAGAGATGAGGTACATATGAGGAGAGCTAAAGGAACTGAACCTAACGACCCAGGAAGAAAGGAAGACAAGGGCAGACATGATTAGGACGCAAAAATTACTCTGAGGAACTGATAAGGACAGAATTTTTACAAAAAGATAACTAGGTACGTGGAGACACAGATTGTGGAGGTGGTGGAGGCGAACTCTGTACATAGGAAGAAGCTAGGAACCAATAATGCTGGTAGAAGCTTAAGAAGAGGGCCAGGAACTGATTCCCCCCCAAAAAAACTAACACACTAATACACACACACACACACACACACGCTCACACACACACACACACACACACGCTCACACACACACACACACACACACACACACACACACACACACACACACACACACACACACACACACACACACACACACACACACACACACACGGGAACACCAACGTTGTGCAAAAACTAATTTTAGCCACAAAATCTGTATTAACGGAGGCAGCAAGAAGTTTGTGCAGAGACTTGAGGCGACACAGAAAAAGTTGAAATACACAAGTCCTCCAGGAAAGAGTTAGCTCAAGGTTTTCTGGCGATATCGCTTAACAGCGCAGGGAAAAATATTGTTGGGTTATTTAACAAGTTAACTGGAGTTTAATAGTCGGCGCCTGTCTCATTATCATGTTAATTTATGCAAATACATAGTGAGCCCTCTCATTAAGAAGCTGAGAATGGTCTAAAATAAAGGATTCCGAGTATCTTCTTGAAGACATTATTTAGTGAGAATTAAAAACAGACCTAAAGATATCCCGGGTTACTATAATGTTGTTGGAGGATAGTCACGTCCTCAAGGAAGGTCTCAGTGAATAATTAAAGTATAAAGAACACTTGTCAGTGTTCAGTAATACCCCACATGGAGAGAGAAACTCGGAAGATTGATCTGCATGTTTCGACCCGCTTCTGGGATCCTCTTTAGCATATATATATATATATATATATATATATATATATATATATATATATATATATATATATATATATATATATATATATATATATATATATATATATATATATATATATATATATTATATATATATATATATATATATATATATATATATATATATATATATATATATATATATATATATATATATATATATATATATACATATATATTAATGCAACAACGAACAAGTTGTATTTTAGCAATAGCAAACTGCGGCTTACCGGCGATTGAACCCATGTTGTTTCAGCGCGCCTCCTGGACAGCAAGTCAAAACTCACGACTTTCTAACCACTGCACCATCAGTCCTACAAACATCATGTACCTAGCAGTACTAGGCATGTTTCATGATGCGAGGACCACATGATGCGAGGATCACATGATGCGAGGACCACATGATGCAAGGACCACATGATGCAAGCACCACATGATGCAAGGACCACATGATGCAAGGACCACATGATGCAAGGACCTCATGATGCAAGGACCACATGATGAAAGGACCACATGATGCGAGGACCACATGATGCAAGGACCACATGATGCGAGGACCACATGATGCAAGGACCACATGATGCAAGGACCTCATGATGCAAGGACCACATGATGCAAGGACCACACGATGCGAGGACCACATGATGGAAGGACCACATGATTCGAGGGCCACATGATGCGAGGACCACATGATGCAAGGACCACATGATGCAAGGACCACATGATGCGAGGTCCACATGATGCAAGGACCACATGATGCAAGCACCACATGATGCAAGGACCACATGATGCAAGGACCACATGATGCAAGGACCACATGATGCAAGGACCTCATGATGCAAGGACCACATGATGAAAGGACCACATGATGCGAGGACCACATGATGCAAGGACCACATGATGCGAGGACCACATGATGCAAGGACCACATGATGCAAGGACCTCATGATGCAAGGACCACATGATGCAAGGACCACACGATGCGAGGACCACATGATGGAAGGACCACATGATTCGAGGGCCACATGATGCGAGGACCACATGATGCAAGGACCACATGATGCAAGGACCACATGATGCGAGGACCACATGATGCAAGGACCACATGATGCGAGGACCACATGATGCGAGGACCACATGATGCGAGGACCACATGATGCGAGGACCACATGATGCAAGGACCACATGATGCGAGGACCACGTGATGCGAGGAAAACATGATGCAAGGACCACATGATTCCAGGGCCACATGATGCAAGGACCACACGATGCAAGGACCACATGATGGAAGGACCACATGATGCGAGGACCACATGATGCAAGGACCACATGATGCGAGGGCCACATGATGCAAGGACTACATGATGCGAGGACCACATGATGCAAGGACCACATGATTCGAGGGCCATGTGATGCAAGGACCACATGATGCGAGGACCACACGATGCAAGGACCACATGATTCGAGGGCCACATGATGCAAGGACCACATGATGCGAGGACCACATGATGCAAGAACCACATGATTCGAGGGCCACATGATGCAAGGACCACATGATGCGAGGGCCACATGATGCGAGAACCACATGATGCGAGGACCACATGATGTAAGGACCACATGATTCGAGGGCCACATGATGCAAGGACCACATGATGCGACGACCACATGATGGTAGGACCACATGATTCGAGGGCCACATGATGCGAGGACCACATGATGCAAGGACCACATGATGCAAGGACCACATGATGCAAGGACCACATGATGCGAGGACCACATGATGCAAGGACCACATGATGCGAGGGCCACATGATGCAAGGACTACATGATGCGAGGACCACATGATGCAAGGACCACATGATTCGAGGGCCATGTGATGCAAGGACCACATGATGCGAGGACCACCCGATGCAAGGACCACATGATTCGAGGTCCACATGATGCAAGGACCACATCATGCGAGGACCACATGATGCAAGGACCACATGATTCGAGGGCCACATGATGCAAGGACCACATGATGCGAGGACCACATGATGGAAGGACCACATGATTAGAGGGCCACATGATGCGAGGACCACATGATGGAAGGACCACATGATGCAAGGACCACATGATGCAAGAACCACATGATGCGAGGACCACATGATGCAAGGACCACATGATTCGAGGGCCACATGATGCAAGGACCACATGATGCAAGGACCACATGATGCAAGAACCACATGATTCGAGGGCCACATGATGCAAGGACCACATGATGCGAGGGCCACATGATGCGAGGACAACATGATGCGAGGACCACATAATGCAAAGACCATATAATGCGACGACCACATGATGCGAGGACCACATGATGCAAGGACCACATGATGCGAGGACCACATGATGCGAGGACCACATGATGCAAGGACCACATGATGCGAGGACCACATGATGAGAGGACCACATGATGCAAGAACCACATGATGCAAGGACCACATGATGCAAGAACCACATAATGCGAGGACCACTTGATGCGAGGACCACATGATGCGAGGACAACATGATGCGAGGACCACATGATGCAAGGACCACATGATGCAAGGACCATATAATGCGACGACCACATGATGCGAGGACCACATGATGCAAGGACCACATGATGCGAGGACCACATGATGCGAGGACCACATGATGCAAGGACCACATGATGCGAGGACCACATGATGAGAGGACCACATGATGCGAGGACCACATGATGTGAGGATCACATGATGTAAGGACCATATGATGCGAGGACCACATGATGCGAGGACCACATGATGCGAGGACCAAATGATGCGAGGACAATATGATGCGAGGATCACATGATGCAAGGACCACATGATGCGAGGATCTCATGATGCGAGGACCACATGATGCGAGGACCACATGATGCGAGGACCACATGATGCGAGGACCACATGATGCGAGGACCACATGATGCTAGGACCGCATGATGCGAGGACCACATGATGCAAGGACATGATGCGAGGACCACATGATGCGAGGACCACATGATGCGAGGACCACATGATGCAAGGACCACATGATGCGAGGACCACATGATGCAAGGACCACATGATGCGAGGACCACATGATGCGAGGATCACATGATGCGAGGACCACATGATGCGAGCACCACATGATGCGAGGACCACATGATGCGAGGACCACATGATGCGAGGACCACATGATGCGACGACCACATGATGCGACGACCACATGATGCGACGACCATATGATGCAAGGACCACATGATACGAGGACCACATGATGCGAGGACCACATGATGCGAGGACCACATGATGCGAGGACCACATGATGCGACGACCACATGATGCGACGACCACATGATGCGACGACCACATGATGCAAGGACCACATGATACGAGGACCACATGATGCGAGGACCACATGATGCGAGGACAACATGATGCAAGGACCAAATAATGCGAAGACCACATGATGCGAGGACCACATGATGCGAGGACCACATGATGCAAGGACCACATGATGCGAGGACCACATGATGCGAGGATCACATGATTCAAGGACCACATGATGCGAGGACCACATGATGCGAGGACCACATGATGCGAGGACCACATGATGCGAGGATCACATGATGCAAGGATGACATGATGCAAGGACCACATGATGTGAGGACCATATGATGCGAGGACCACATGATGCGAGGACCACATGACGCAAGGACATGATGCGAGGACCACATGATGCGAGGACCACATGACGCGAGGACCACATGATGCAAGGACCACATGATGCGAGGACCATATGATGAGAGGATCATATGATATGAGGAGCACATGATGCGAGGACCACATGATGCAAGGACCACATGATGCGAGGACCACATGATGCGAGGACTACATGATGCGAGAACCACATGATGCAAGGACCACATAATGCGAAGACCATATGATGCGAGCACCACATGATGCGAGCACCACATGATGCGAGCACCACATGATGCGAGCACCACATGATGCGAGGACCACATGATGCGAGGACCACATGATGCAAGGACCACATGATGCGAGGACCACATGATGGGAGGACAACATGATGCGAGGACCACATGATGCGAGGACCACATGATGCAAGGACCACATGATGCGAGGACCACATGATGCAAGGACCACATGATGCGAGGACCACATGATGGGAGGATAACATGATACGAGGACCACATGATGCGAGGACCATATGATGCGAGGGCCACATGATGCGAGGATCACATGATGCGAGGACCACATGATGCGAGGCCCACATGATGCGAGGACCACATGATGCGAGGACCACATGATGCAAGGACCACATGATGCAAGGACCACATGATGCAAGGACCACATGATGCGAGGACCACATGATGCGAGGACCACATGTTGCGAGCACCACATGATGCGAGGACCACATGATGCGAGGATCACATGATGTAAGTACCACACGATGCGAGGACCACATGATGCGAGGATCACATGATGCGAGCACCACATGATGCGCGGACCACATGATGCGAGCACCACATGATGCGAGCACCACATGATGCGAGGACCACATGATGGGAGGACCACATGATGCGAGGACCACATGATGCGAGGACCACATGACGCGAGGACCACATTATGCAAGGACCACATGATGCGAGGGCCACATGTTGCGAAGATCACATGATGCAAGGACCACATGATTCAAGGACCACATAATGCGAGGACCACATGATGCGAGGATCACATGATGCGAGCACCGTATGATGCGAGGAGCACATGATGCGAGCACCACATGATGCGAGCACCACATGATGCGAGCACCACATGATGCGAGCACCGCATGATGCGAGCACCACATGATGCGAGCACCACATGATGCGAGCACCACATGATGCGAGGACCACGTGATGCGAGGACCACATGATGCGAGGACCACATGATGCGAGGACCACATGATGCGAGGATCACATGATGCGAGGGCCACATGATGCGAGGACCACATGATGCGAGGACCACATGATGCGAAGACCACATGATGCAAGGACCACATGATGCGAGGACCACATGATCCGAGGACCACATGATTCAAGGACCACATGATGCGAGGACCACATGATGCGAGGATCACATGATGCGAGGACCACATGATGCGAACACCACATGATGGGAGCACCACATGATGCGAACACCACATGATGCGAACACCACATGATGCGAGGACCACATGATGCGAGGACCACATAATGCGAGGACCACATGATGCAAGGATCACATGATGCAAGAACCACATGATGCGAGGACCACATGATGCGAGGACCTCATGATGCGAGGACCACATGATGCGAGGACCACATGATGCGAGGACCGCATGATGCAAGGACCACATGATGCAAGGACCACATGATGCGAGGACCACATGATGCGACGACCACATGATGCAAGGACCACATGATGCGAGGACCACATGATGCGAGGATCACATGATGCGAGGACCACATGATGCGAGCACCACGTGATGCGAGCACCTCATGATACGAGCACCACATGATGCGAGGACCACATAATGGGAGGACCACATGATGCGAGCACCACATGATGCAAGGACCACATGATGCGAGCACCAAATGATGCGAGCAGGGCCTGATTACCGCATAGGCAAACTAGGCATTTGCCTAGGGCCCCGCGCATTTGGGGGCCCCACGGTCCAAGGGGTTCAGGGGCTCATCCAAGCTGGCACTGGACAAGCACCTGAAGTCAGTTCCTGATCAGCCGGGCTGTTGCTCATACGTTGGTTTGCGTGCAGCCAGCAGCAACAGCCTGGTTGATCAGGCTCTGATCCACCAGGAGGCCTGGTCACAGACCGGGCCGCGGGGGCGTTGACCCCCGGAACTCTCTCCAGGTAAACTCCCTACCTGAAAAGTTCAAGTGTTTGGATAGTAAAATTGATTTTTAAAAATTAATCAAAACAAAAATAAATAATGAAATAAAATAAAATAAAAATAAATAAACCTAACCATAGATGGCAACACTCAACACGCCTTTGTTTACATCAGAACAGCTGTGTTTTCCCGCTAATGGGTGAGTATGGGAGATTCCTCTCCAATTTTCTGTAGTAATTACACGTTATCTAGACTTGTACTGTGACAAATTAACTGAAGTGTTGTTGATAGACATTGATGTGTATGGATAAATGTTTGTTTTCGCCTCTAAATGTTAAGGGAGGTACCTGATAGGGTTACTTGACCAGTAAAGACGCATGGACCAGTAAAGACGCATTTTTGGTAAAAATACTATAAAGAAAAACCTAAAAACGCAAACTGACTTCCGTTTGTAGGTTTTAAAAGCACTTTGTCCTGTCTTTAAGTCTTTATCATTTCAATAACAGATCTCAATTGATTGATGTTCTACATCACTTCCGTCGCAAATGCTTAGTTTTCAAGTTGCGACGGAAGTGATGTAGAACATCAATTAATTTACTACATATTTCCCCAGAAACACATAAGCCACATCAGAAAATCGTTGGTTGGGTGAAACTGAAAATTGTCCCTGCATTCTTTAATTCTCATGTCCTTATCTATGGTGGTAGGCCATATATCATGCAAAACATAATGATTAGTTTAGTTATGAAAATGGTAATATAAATACCATTGTGCATTGTTCTTGGACTCAGTATGATTTCTGTTTAAGTAAATTGGAGATCAAGGAGGATGAATTAGTAAAATATTCGTAGCCCAAATCACTAACCTAATCTATGGTAAAAGTTCTGTATATGACTCCTTTCTGGTAACGTTTTGAATTTTTAGATGCGCAGCCAGAGGAAAGGGGGCTACAAGGGCCATATCCCCCCAATTGACAGAAAAAAAAAATTTAATAATTAAAAAATTAATAATTATTGATAATGAAAAATTTGTATTTGCATGATTACAGACAGTGATACATCCTCATTATGGCATCTCGTGAACGTGATGTTGGACGTTCTTATGCGAGTGGGTCACAGAAAAGAAAGAAGAAAATTCAAGAAGAAGAACAGAAAAAGAAAGATGTAGGAAGCTGCAGAAATATCACAGACATGCTCACGAAAACAGTTTCTGATGTTACCAGTACAGTTGAATCTGCAGATACGTCAGATCATACAGGAAGCCCTCCCTCCATTATTTCTCAGCCAGCATCTACTTCTTTTGTGTCTCCTCTCAATGTCTCAACGGACATTTCATCCACAGGATTTGTCTTAAAAGATCCTGCCTCATGGCCAAATGTAATCCCAGATTCTCTACGTAATGCTTTCATTGCAGAAAACTTCAGTCAAACTCTGAACATTGACTTTAGGAAATCAGCAAGGATTTATGATGATGGAAGTCGTCGTTGTTTAAAGTCATCTATGTTTTATAGGAAGCTTGCAAATTCAGAAACTGTGAAAAGATCATGGATGGTATACTCTGAAAGCTCAGGAAAAGTGTACTGTTCAGCATGCAAGCTATTTTCTACCAAAGAAAATACCTTCACACAGGGGTTCAATGACTGGAAAAATTCCAAGCGTTTCGAGGAACATGAAAACAGCGCCACTCACAGGAGCTGCATTTTAGCCAGTGTATTTCGTGCACAGAAAAAAAGGCTTATTGGATTCTCATTTGGAAAATCAAACTGAAAAAGAGCGCACTTATTGGAGAAAAGTTCTAGAAAGAGTTGTTGCCGTTGTAAAATTCTTAGCTCTAAGAGGACTTGCTTTCCTTGGAGAAAATGAGGTTTTTGGTTCGGAAAACAATGGCAATTTCCTAGGAATCATAGAACTCTTAGCACAATTCGATCCATTCTTAGCAAATCATGTGTCACGCCTTGGGAATGCAGGAAGATGCACTGTATCTTACATGTCATCTACTATATGCAATGAATTTATTGAACTGATGACTAAGAAGGTCCTCAATAACATCATAGCAGCTGTGAAAACTGCAAAATACTTTGCAATAAGTGTAGATTCAACACCAGATATTTCACATACAGATCAATTGACATTCATTGCTCGCTTTGTCGACTCCAGTAGTAAGCCTGTAGAGCACTTTATAAAATTCATTCCTCTTTCAGGCCATGATGGAGAAACAATGATGAATGTAGTACTGGATACTCTGCTTGAACATGAACTCTCTATTATGGATTGCCGTGGCCAGAGCTACGACAATGCAAGTAACATTTTGTAGATGAATGGTTCAGAGAACCGACATGTTGATAAATTAGACACATGTGCAACTCTTGGGTATCTTTATTGAGGAAACGTTTCGCCACACAGTGGCTTCATCAGTCCATACAAAGGAGAATCTTGAAGAACAGGAGGAGAATGAGGTAATCAGTCCCTCAACCTTGAGTCGATGTGGTCAGTCCATCAATCTTGAATAGAATACGGCATACGTGCTGAGAAGGAGCTTATAAACCGTTGGCAGGAGAGGTGCAGAAGTCATAGGTCTGTGAATATAAACAATTCTTTACTTTCTTGAGTTTATATGATTTGATAGTCTTATGCATGATGCAATGATAACAATGGTCAGTGATTTATAAAGGGAATAATAGTGCTGTAGTGGTTATGCTGAATATAATAGGTACATGATGTCACTACTTTAATAGCCTAATCTAGTAATACTATGCTGTCTTGAGTTTATTCTCTTTAAAATGCATGATTTAACAAGATAGTTATAATTACTGTTCGTAAATGGTTTTGATTGTCTTCATGTACTTTCCCTATTAAATTTAATCTAAATAGCCAGAATGTATTTAATTAGACCTTAAACAGGCCCACACCGACCCCCCCCCCATCACCCCCCAGCGGGAAGGAGTCGCTTCGCTTACCCGTAACTCAAAGGGGCCCCGCCAATCTGAATAGCCTAGGGCCCGGAGACTTCTTAATCCGGCACTGGATGCGAGCACCACATAATGCAAGCACCACATGATGCGATGACCACATGATGCGAGCACCACATGATGCGAGCACCACATGATGCGAGCACCACATGATGCGAGCACCACATGATGCGAGGACCACATGATGCGAGCACCACATGATGCGAGCACCACATGATGCTAGCACCACATGATGCGAGCACCACATGATGCGAGCACCACATGATGCGAGCACCACATGATGCGAGCACCACATGATGCTAGCACCACATGATGCGAGCACCACATGATGCGAGAACCACATGATGCGAGCACCACATGATGCGAGCACCACATGATGCGAGCACCACATGATGCGAGGACCACATGGTGCGAGGACCACATGATGCGAGGACCACATGATGCGAGGACCTCATGATGCGAGGACCATATGATGCGAGCACCACATGATGCGAGCACCACATGATGCGAGCACCACATGATGCGAGCACCACATGATGCGAGGATCACATGATGCGAGGACCACGGGGTGCGAGGACCACATGATGCGAGGACCACATGATGCGAGCACCACATGATGCGAGCACCACATGATGCGAGCACCACATGATGCGAGCACCACATGATGCAAGGACCACATGATGCGAGGACCACATGATGCGAGGACCACATGATGCGAGCACCACATGATGCGAGCACCACATGATGCGAGCACCACATGATGCGAGCACCACATGATGCGAGCACCACATAATGCGAGCACCACATGATGCGAGCACCACATGATGCTAGCACCACATGATGCGAGCACCACATGATGCGAGAACCACAAGATGCGAGCACCACATGATGCGAGGACCACATGATGCGAGGATCACATGATGCGAGCACCACGGGGTGCGAGGACCACATGATGCGAGGACCACATGATGCGAGCACCACATGATGCGAGCACCACATGATGCGAGGACCACATCATGCGAGGACCACATCATGCGAGGACCACATCATGCGAGGACCACATCATGCGAGGACCACATGATGCGAGCACCACATGATGCGAGGACCACATGATGCGAGCACCACATGATGCGAGCACCACATGATGCGAGCACCACATGATGCGAGGACCACATGATGCGAGGACCACATGATGCGACGACCACATGATGCGACGACCACATGATGCGAGGACCACATGATGCAAGGACCACATGATACGAGGACCACATGATGCGAGGACCACATGATGCGAGGACAACATGATGCAAGGACCACATAATGTGAAGACCACATGATGCGAGGACCACATGATGCGAGGACCACGTGACGCGAGGACCACATGATGCGAGGACCACATGATGCGAGGACCACATGAGGCGAGGATCAAATGATTCAAGGACCACATGATGCGAGGACCACATGATGCGAGGACCACATGATGCGAGGATCACATGATGCGAGGACCACATGATGCGAGGACCACATGATGTGAGGACCACATGATGCGAGGACCACATGATGCGAGGACCACATGATGCGAGGACCACATGATGCGAGGACCACATGATGCGAGGACCACGTGATGCGAGGATCACATGATGCGAGGACCACATGATGCGAGGACCACATGATGCGAGGATCACATGATTCAAGGACCACATGATGCGAGGACCACATGATGCGAGGACCACATGATGCGAGAAACACATAATGCGAGGACCACATGATGCGAGCACCACATGATGAGAGCACCACATGATGCGAGGACCACATGATGCGAGCACCACATGATGCGAGCACCACATGATGCGAGCACCACATGATGCGAGCACCACATGATGCGAGCACCACATGATGCGAGCACCACATTATGCGAGCACCACATGATGCGAGCACCACATGATGCGAGCACCACATGATGCGAGCACCACATGATGCGAGCACCACATGATGCGAGCACCGCAAGATGCGAGCACCACATGATGCAAGCACCACATGATGCGAACACCACATGATGCGAGCACCACATGATGCGAGCACCACATGATGCGAGCACCACATGATGCGAGCACCACATGATGCGAGCACCACATGATGCGAGCACCACATGATGCGAGCACCACATGATGCGAGCACCACATAATGCGAGCACCACATGATGCGAGAACCACATGATGCGAGCACCACATGATGCGAGCACCATATGATGCGAGCACCACATGATGCGAGCACCACATGATGCGAGCACCACAATATGCGAGCACCACATGATGCGAGCACCACATGATGCGAGCACCACATGATGCGAGCACCACATGATGCGAGCACCACATGATGCGAGCACCACATGATGCGAGGACCACATGATGCGAGCACCACATGATGCTGCACCACATGATGCGAGGACCACATGATGCGAGGACCACATGATGCGAGGATCACATGATGCGAGCACTACATGATGCGAGCACCACATGATGCGAGCACCACATGATGCGAGCACCACATGATGCGAGCACCACATGATACGAGCACCACATGATGCGAGCACCACATGATGCGAGCACCACATGATGCGAGCACCACATGATGCGAGCACCACATGATGCGAGCACCACATGATGCGAGCACCACATGATGCGAGCACCACATGATGCGAGCACCACATGATGCGAGCACCACATGATGCGAGCACCACATGATGCGAGCACCACATGATGCGAGCACCACATGATGCGAGCACCACATGATGCGAGCACCACATGATGCGAGCACCACATGATGCGAGCACCACATGATGCGAGCACAACATGTTGCGAGCACCACATGATGCGAGCACCACATGACGCGAGCAATACATGATGCGAGCACCACATGATGCGAGCACCACATGATGCGAGCACCACATGATGCGAGCACCACATGATGCGAGCACCACATGATGCGAGCACCACATGATGAGAGCACCACATGATGCGAGCACCACATGATGCGAGGACCACATGATACGAGGACCACATGATACGAGGACCACATGATGCGAGCACCACATGATGCGAGCACCACATGATGCGAGCACCACATGATGCGAGCACCACATGATGCGAGCACCACAAGATGCGAGCACCACATGATGCGAGCACAACATGATGCGAGCACCACATGATGCGAGCACCACATGATGCGAGCACCACATGATGCGAGCACCACATGATGCGAGCACCACATGATGCGAGCACCACATGATGCGAGCACCACATGATGCGAGCACCACATGATGCGAGCACCACATGATGCGAGTACCACATGATGCGAGGACCACATGATGCGAGGACCACATGATGCGAGCACCACATGATGCGAGCACCACATGATGCGAGCACCACATGATGCGAGGACCACATGATGCGAGCACCACATGATGCGAGGACCACATGATGCGAGCACCACATGATGCGAGGACCACATGATGCGAGCACCACATGATGCGAGCACCACATGATGCGAGCACCACATGATGCGAGGACCACATGATGCGAGTACCACATGATGCGAGGACCACATGATGCGAGGACCACATGATGCGAGCACCACATGATGCGAGGACCACATGACGCGAGCACCACATGATGCGAGCACCACATGATGCGAGCACCACATGATGCGAGCACCACATGATGCGAGCACCACATGATGCGACGACCACATGATGCGACGACCACATGATGCGAGGACCACATGATGCAAGGACCACATGATACGAGGACCACATGATGCGAGGACCACATGATGCGAGGACAACATGATGCAAGGACCACATAATGTGAAGACCACATGATGCGAGGACCACATGATGCGAGGACCACGTGACGCGAGGACCACATGATGCGAGGACCACATGATGCGAGGACCACATGAGGCGAGGATCAAATGATTCAAGGACCACATGATGCGAGGACCACATGATGCGAGGACCACATGATGCGAGGATCACATGATGCGAGGACCACATGATGCGAGGACCACATGATGTGAGGACCACATGATGCGAGGACCACATGATGCGAGGACCACATGATGCGAGGACCACATGATGCGAGGACCACATGATGCGAGGACCACGTGATGCGAGGATCACATGATGCGAGGACCACATGATGCGAGGACCACATGATGCGAGGATCACATGATTCAAGGACCACATGATGCGAGGACCACATGATGCGAGGACCACATGATGCGAGAATCACATAATGCGAGGACCACATGATGCGAGGACCACATGATGTGAGGACCACATGATGCGAGGACCACATGATGCGAGCACCACATGATGCGAGCACCACATGATGCGAGCACCACATGATGCGAGCACCACATGATGCGAGCACCACATGATGCGAGCACCACATTATGCGAGCACCACATGATGCGAGCACCACATGATGCGAGCACCACATGATGCGAGCACCACATGATGCGAGCACCACATGATGCGAGCACCGCAAGATGCGAGCACCACATGATGCAAGCACCACATGATGCGAACACCACATGATGCGAGCACCACATGATGCGAGCACCACATGATGCGAGCACCACATGATGCGAGCACCACATGATGCGAGCACCACATGATGATAGCACCACATGATGCGAGCACCACATGATGCGAGCACCACATTATGCGAGCACCACATGATGCGAGAACCACATGATGCGAGCACCACATGATGCGAGCACCATATGATGCGAGCACCACATGATGCGAGCACCACATGATGCGAGCACCACAATATGCGAGCACCACATGATGCGAGCACCACATGATGCGAGCACCACATGATGCGAGCACCACATGATGCGAGCACCACATGATGCGAGCACCACATGATGCGAGGACCACATGATGCGAGAACCACATGATGGTGCACCACATGATGCGAGGACCACATGATGCGAGGACCACATGATGCGAGGATCACATGATGCGAGCACTACATGATGCGAGCACCACATGATGCGAGCACCACATGATGCGAGCACCACATGATGCGAGCACCACATGATACGAGCACCACATGATGCGAGCACCACATGATGCGAGCACCACATGATGCGAGCACCACATGATGCGAGCACCACATGATGCGAGCACCACATGATGCGAGCACCACATGATGCGAGCACCACATGATGCGAGCACCACATGATGCGAGCACCACATGATGCGAGCACCACATGATGCGAGCACCACATGATGCGAGAACACATGATGCGAGCACCACATGATGCGAGCACCACATGATGCGAGCACCACATGATGCGAGCACCACATGATGCGATCACCACATGATGCGAGCACCACATGATGCGAGCACCACATGATGCGAGCACCACATGATGCGAGCACCACATGATGCGAGCACCACATGATGCGAGCACCACATGATGCGAGCACCACATGATGCGAGCACCACATGATGAGAGCACCACATGATGCGAGCACCACATGATGCGAGGACCACATGATACGAGGACCACATGATACGAGGACCACATGATGCGAGCACCACATGATGCGAGCACCACATGATGCGAGCACCACATGATGCGAGCACCACATGATGCGAGCACCACATGATGCGAGCACCACATGATGCGAGCACAACATGATGCGAGCACCACATGATGCGAGCACCACATGATGCGAGCACCACATGATGCGAGCACCACATGATGCGAGCACCACATGATGCGAGCACCACATGATGCGAGCACCACATGATGCGAGCACCACATGATGCGAGCACCACATGATGCGAGTACCACATGATGCGAGGACCACATGATGCGAGGACCACATGATGCGAGCACCACATGATGCGAGCACCACATGATGCGAGCACCACATGATGCGAGGACCACATGATGCGAGCACCACATGATGCGAGGACCACATGATGCGAGCACCACATGATGCGAGGACCACATGATGCGAGCACCACATGATGCGAGCACCACATGATGCGAGCACCACATGATGCGAGGACCACATGATGCGAGTACCACATGATGCGAGGACCACATGATGCGAGGACCACATGATGCGAGCACCACATGATGCGAGGACCACATGACGCGAGCACCACATGATGCGAGCACCACATGATGCGAGCACCACATGATGCGAGCACCACATGATGCGAGCACCACATGATGCGAGGACCACATGATGCGAGCACCACATGATGCGAGCACAACATGATGCGAGCACCACATGATGCGAACACCACATGATGCGAGGACCACATGATGCGAGGACCACATGATGCGAGCACCACATGATGCGAGCACCACATGATGCGAGCACCACATGATGCGAGCACCACATGATGCGAGCACCACATGATTCGAGGACCACATGATGCGAGCACCACATGATGCGAGCACCACATGATGCGAGTACCACATGATGCGAGCACCACATGATGCGAGCACCACATGATGCGAGGACCACATGATGCGAGCACCACATGATGCGAGGACCACATGATGCGAGCACCACATGATGCGAGCACCACATGATGCGAGCACCACATGATGCGAGGACCACATGATACGAGCACCACATGATGCGAGGACCACATGATGCGAGCACCACATGATGCGAGGACCACATGATGCGAGCACCACATGATGCGAGCACCACATGATGCGAGCACCACATGATGCGAGCACCACATGATGCGAATACCACATGATGCGAGCACCACATGATGCTGCACCACATGATGCGAGGACCACATGATGCGAGGACCACATGATGCGAGCACCACATGATGCGAGCACCACATGATGCGAGCACAACATGATGCGAGCACCACATGATGCGAGCACCACATGATGGGAGCACCACATGATACGAGCACCACATGATGCGAGCACCATATGATGCGAGCACCACATGATGCGAGCACCACATGATGCGAGCACCACATGATGCGAGCACCACATGATGCGAGCACCACATGATGCGAGCACCACATGATGCGAGGACCACATGATGCGAGCACCACATGATGCGAGCACCACATGATGCGAGCACCACATGATGCGAGCACCACATGATGCGAGCACCACATGATGCGAGCACCACATGATGCGAGCACCACATGATGCGAGCACCACATCATGCGAGCACCACATGATGCGAGCACCACATGATGCGAGCACCACATGATGCGATCACCACATGATGCGAGCACCACATGATGCGAGCACCACATGATGCGAGCACCACATGATGCGAGCACCACATGATGCGAGCACCACATGATGCGAGCACCACATGATGCGAGCACCACATGATGCGAGCACCACATGATGCGAGGACCACATGATGCGAGGACCACATGATACGAGGACCACATGATGCGAGCACCACATGATGCGAGCACCACATGATGCGAGCACCACATGATGCGAGCACCACATGATGCGAGCACCACATGATGCGAGCACCACAAGATGCGAGCACCACATGATGCGAGCACCACATGATGCGAGCACCACATGATGCGAGCACCACATGATGCGAGCACCACATGATGCGAGCACCACATGATGCGAGCACCACATGATGCGAGTCACCACATGATGCGAGCACCACATGATGCGAGCACCACATGATGCGAGGACCACATGATGCGAGTACCTCATGATGCGAGGACCACATGATGCGAGGATCACATGATTCAAGGACCACATGATGCAAGGACCACATGATGCGAGCACCACATGATGCGAGCACCACATGATGCGAGCACCACATGATGCGAGGACCACATGATGCGAGCACCACATGATGCGAGGACCACATGATGCGAGCACCACATGATGTGAGCACCACATGATGCGAGCACCACATGATGCGAGCACCACATGATGCGAGGACCACATGATGCTAGGACCACATGATGCGAGGACCACATGATGCGAGCACCACATGATGCGAGCACCACATGATGCGAGCACCACATGATGCGAGCACCACATGATGCGAGCACCACATGATGCGAGCACCACATGATGCGAGCACCACATGATGCGAGGACCACATGATGCGAGCACCACATGATGCGAGCACCACATGATTCGAGGACCACATGATGCGAGGACCACATGATGCGAGCACCACATGATGCGAGTACCACATGATGCGAGCACCACATGATGCGAGCACCACATGATGCGAGGACCACGTGATGCGAGCACCACGTGATGCGAGGACCACATGATGCGAGAACACATGATGCGAGCACCACATGATGCGAGCACCACATGATGCGAGAACACATGATGCGAGCACCACATGATGCGAGCACCACATGATGCGAGTACCACATGATGCGAGCACCACATGATGCGAGCACCACATGATGCGAGGACCACATGATGCGAGCACCACATGATGCGAGGACCACATGATGCGAGCACCACATGATGCGAGCACCACATGATGCGAGCACCACATGATGCGAGCACCACATGATGCGAGCACCACATGATGCGAGGACCACATGATGCGAGGACCACATGATTCGAGCGCCAAATGATGCGAGGACCACATGATGCGAGGACCACATGATGCGAGGACCACATGATGCGAGCACCACATGATGCGAGGACCACATGATGCGAGCACCACATGATGCGAGGACCACATGATGCGAGCACCACATGATGCGAGGACCACATGATGCGAGCACCACATGATGCGAGGACCACATGATGCGAGCACCACATGATGCGAGCACCACATGATGCGAGCACCACATGATGCGAGGACCACATGATGCGAGTACCACATGATGCGAGGACCACATGATGCGAGGACCACATGATGCGAGCACCACATGATGCGAGTACCACATGATGCGAGGACCACATGATGCGAGCACCACATGATGCGAGCACCACATGATGCGAGCACCACATGATGCGAGGACCACATGATGCGAGCACCACATGATGCGAGCACCACATGATGCGAGGACCACATGATGCGAACACCACATGATGCGAGGACCACATGATGCGAACACCACATGATGCGAGCACCACATGATGCGAGCACCACATGATGCGAGCACCACATGATTCGAGGACCACATGATGCGAGGACCACATGATGCGAGCACCACATGATGCGAGTACCACATGATGCGAGCACCACATGATGCGAGCACCACATGATGCGAGGACCACATGATGCGAGCACCACATGATGCGAGCACCACATGATGCGAGGACCACATGATTCGAGCACCACATGATGCGAGCACCACATGATGCGAGCACCACATGATGCGAGCACCACATGATGCGAGCACCACATGATGCGAGGACCACATGATGCGAGGACCACATGATTCGAGCGCCAAATGATGCGAGGACCACATGATGCGAGGACCACATGATGCGAGGACCAAATGATGCGAGGACCAGATGATGCGAGGACCACATGATGCGAGCACCACATGATGCGAGGACCACATGATGCGAGCACCACATGATGCGAGGACCACATGATGCGAGCACCACATGATGCGAGGACCACATGATGCGAGCACCACATGATGCGAGCACCACATGATGCGAGCACCACATGATGCGAGGACCACATGATGCGAGTACCACATGATGCGAGGACCACATGATGCGAGGACCACATGATGCGAGCACCACATGATGCGAGGACCACATGATGCGAGCACCACATGATGCGAGCACCACATGATGCGAGCACCACATGATGCGAGCACCACATGATGCGAGCACCACATGATGCGAGGACCACATGATGCGAGCACCACATGATGCGAGCACCACATGATGCGAGGACCACATGATGCGAACACCACATGATGCGAGGACCACATGATGCGAGCACCACATGATGCGAGCACCACATGATGCGAGCACCACATGATGCGAGCACCACATGATTCGAGGACCACATGATGCGAGGACCACATGATGCGAGCACCACATGATGCGAGTACCACATGATGCGAGCACCACATGATGCGAGGACCACATGATGCGAGGACCACATGATGCGAGCACCACATGATGCGAGGACCACATGATACGAGCACCACATGATGCGAGGACCACATGATGCGAGCACCACATGATGCGAGGACCACATGATGCGAGCACCACATGATGCGAGCACCACATGATGCGAGCACCACATGATGCGAGGACCACATGATGCGAGTACCACATGATGCGAGGACCACATGATGCGAGGACCACATGATGCGAGCACCACATGATGCGAGGACCACATGATGCGAGCACCACATGATGCGAGCACCACATGATGCGAGCACCACATGATGCGAGCACCACATGATGCGAGCACCACATGATGCGAGGACCACATGATGCGAGCACCACATGATGCGAGCACCACATGATGCGAGGACCACATGATGCTAACACCACATGATGCGAGGACCACATGATGCGAACACCACATGATGCGAGCACCACATGATGCGAGCACCACATGATGCGAGCACCACATGATTCGAGGACCACATGATGCGAGGACCACATGATGCGAGCACCACATGATGCGAGTACCACATGATGCGAGCACCACATGATGCGAGCACCACATGATGCGAGGACCACATGATGCGAGGACCACATGATGCGAGCACCACATGATGCGAGGACCACATGATTCGAGCACCACATGATGCGAGCACCACATGATGCGAGCACCACATGATGCGAGCACCACATGATGCGAGCACCACATGATGCGAGGACCACATGATGCGAGGACCACATGATTCGAGCGCCAAATGATGCGAGGACCACATGATGCGAGGACCACATGATGCGAGGACCACATGATGCGAGCACCACATGATGCGAGGACCACATGATGCGAGCACCACATGATGCGAGGACCACATGATGCGAGCACCACATGATGCGAGGACCACATGATGCGAGCACCACATGATGCGAGGACCACATGATGCGAGCACCACATGATGCGAGCACCACATGATGCGAGCACCACATGATGCGAGGACCACATGATGCGAGTACCACATGATGCGAGGACCACATGATGCGAGGACCACATGATGCGAGCACCACATGATGCGAGGACCACATGATGCGAGCACCACATGATGCGAGCACCACATGATGCGAGCACCACATGATGCGAGCACCACATGATGCGAGCACCACATGATGCGAGGACCACATGATGCGAGCACCACATGATGCGAGCACCACATGATGCGAGGACCACATGATGCGAACACCACATGATGCGAGGACCACATGATGCGAGCACCACATGATGCGAGCACCACATGATGCGAGCACCACATGATGCGAGCACCACATGATTCGAGGACCACATGATGCGAGGACCACATGATGCGAGCACCACATGATGCGAGTACCACATGATGCGAGCACCACATGATGCGAGGACCACATGATGCGAGGACCACATGATGCGAGCACCACATGATGCGAGGACCACATGATACGAGCACCACATGATGCGAGGACCACATGATGCGAGCACCACATGATGCGAGGACCACATGATGCGAGCACCACATGATGCGAGCACCACACGATTCGAGCACCACATGATGCGAGCACCACATGATGCGAGCACCACATGATGCGAGGACCACATGATGCGAGCACCACATGATGCGAGCACCACATGATGCGAGCACCACATGATGCGAGCACCACATGATGCGAGCACCACATGATGCGAGGACCACATGATGCGAGGACCACATGATTCGAGCGCCAAATGATGCGAGGACCACATGATGCGAGCACCACATGATGCGAGCACCACATGATGCGAGCACCACATGATGCGATGACCACATGATGCGAGCACCACATGATGCGAACACCACATGATGCGAGCACCACATGATGCGAGCACCACATGATGCGAGCACCACATGATGCGAGCACCACATGATGCGAGCACCACATGATGCGAGCACCACATGATGCGAGCACCACATGATGCGAGCACCACATGATTCGAGGACCACATGATGCGAGGACCACATGATGCGAGCACCACATGATGCGAGTACCACATGATGCGAGCACCACATGATGCGAGCACCACATGATGCGAGCACCACATGATGCGAGCACCACATGATGCGAGCACCACATGATGCGAGGACCACATGATACGAGCACCACATGATGCGAGGACCACATGAGGCGAGCATCACATGATGCGAGGACCACATGATGCGAGCACCACATGATGCGAGGACCACATGATACGAGCACCACATGATGCGAGGACCACATGATGCGAGCACCACATGATGCGAGGACCACATGATGCGAGCACCACATGATGCGAGCACCACATGATGCGAGCACCACATGATGCGAGGACCACATGATGCGAGCACCTCATGATGCGAGGACCACATGAGGCGAACATCACATGATGCGAGCACCACATGATGCGAGCACCACATGATGCGAGCACCACATGATGCGAGGACCACATGATGCGAGGACCACATGATGCGAGGACCACATGATTCGAGCGCCAAATGATGCGAGGACCACATGATGCGAGCACCACATGATGCGAGCACCACATGATGCGAGCACCAGATGATGCGATGACCACATGATGCGAGCACCACATGATGCGAGCACCACATGATGCGAGCACCACATGATGCGAGCACCACATGATGCGAGCACCACATGATGCGAGCACCACATGATGCGAGCACCACATGATGCGAGCACCACATGATGCGAGCACCACATGATGCGAGCACCACATGATGCGAGCACCACATGATGCGAGCACCACATGATGCGAGCACCACATGATGCGAGCACCACATGATGCCAGCACCACATGATGCGAGGTTACCAAGCTACATATGTCCTCGGATCATGAAACACAATCTTTTATTTTTATTTATAATCAAATCGTATATAAGAGTTTTAACTCCTAAATTACATTTTCTCCTCAGTATTCACTAGAACATCCCTTTAAAATACTCTCTCTATGACCTACTTGAATATATATATATATATATATATATATATATATATATATATATATATATATATATATATATATATATATATATATATATATATTTATATATATATATATATATATATATATATATATAAATATATGTATGTATGTGTGTGTGTGTGTGTGTGTGTGTGTGTGTGTGTGTGTGTGTGTGTGTGTGTATAATTCACGAAATCATAATGACACGATTGCAAACAAACCATACTGCGGGCGGGGATAGAACCCGCGATCAGAGAGTCTCAAAATATACAGCAGTCATGTTGACGGCTTTGAGGGGACTTGAGCTAGAGTTCGTCACGGCCACGCTTGCTGGAGATTCGTCTGTAAAAACTTGCATTTGTGGTCACAGAGGTGCCTGTGCTAACCTTCCTATGGTGTAGAAATATACCTAGTTGGACGAATCTTATTGTGGCTAGCTGGTCCAGTGGCTAACGCGACGGTCTGGAGTTTTGAGACTCTCTGGCCGCGGGTTCTATCCCCGCCCGTGGTATGGTTCATATATATACATAAATATATATATATATATATATATATATATATATATATATATATATATATATATATATATATATAAATATATATATATATATATATATATATATATATATATATATATATATATATATATATATATATACATATATATATATGTATATATATATATATATATATATATATATATATATATATATATATATATATATATATATATATATATATTCAAGTAGGTCATAGAGAGAGTATTTTAAAGGGATGTTCTAGTGAATACTGAGGAGAAAATGTAATTTAGGAGTTAAAACTCTTATATACGATTTGATTATAAATAAAAATAAAAGCTTCGGAACAAAATTGTATGTACACGATTACTGCAAATATTTCTGCATATTTATATAATGTATGTATATAGATACATAGAGTAAATAAATCGGCATCATTTTTTTCGTGGTAAAATGTCTTTATGCATATATCTCAACCGGTGTATTTTTCTGTTCAAAGTTGTAAAAATTAGAATTCATAACCAAACACTAGCTCCTGTTACCGTGACTGTCATGTACTGGTATAACATTTCACTTTGATGCAAAACGTGTCAACGAGCCCGACTGGTCTTTTCAAGGTGACGAAACCCCAGCAGGAGACCTGTGCCCACCTTGAATACTCAACGATCCAGCGATGACGCACAACTTTTGTTGTGCCCAATATCAAAACCAGCCTTCCTCTATATACGTTTTCTTTCCATTGTTCAAATTTTGAATATATGTAACTCACGTGGATATATCTAAAGCAACACGTAAGACTGTTCTTAAAGCAGAGAGATCCAGTACTGGGTTGACAAGGACAAGATGCCGACAAGTTGGAGAACGAGACAACATTGATCTTATTGTGACAAAGTAAAAGACATATATGATGTCTTTGTGACGTTTCGTTCTACACGGACCTAAACGGCGTTACAATAAAGTCTTGCTCTGAATGCTTGTGTTCACTCCTGGATCAACATTATCTGAATCAATAAGGAAGAAGATAATGTAACATCTGAACCATGCTGAAGGGTGCAGCTTGTAATGCTCCTGTTGTCATACAGAGTAATGTCTCTCATAAAGAAGCTGGAGCACGTATCAATAACTGGGTCTCTATCCTTCAAACAGAAAGAGGGAGTAGATTACAATTTTGACTTGTCACTCAGTGGTTTGAGAACAATAATAGAGAAAGAACTTCAATTGAATTTTATTGACTTTAGACTGAGGGAGACTGACACCATTCAGTCCATCTATCATCATTTTATCATGCAGGAGGAGCCACATGTCTATGTTGCACCCATGTGGCTCGGCTGGGTTACAAGTATCTTTGGGAGGATACAGACCAAACGAAATGTAAACTTTTCCAGATGGACAATTGTCACACCTTGCGTCATTATGTACTGAAATGCGATAAAAATTAATGAATTCAGAGACAACTCTCTTAGAAATGCTCAAGATATGTCACTGTAAATAAAGCATTATCACTTGCGTGTGTGTGTGACCTAATTAATGTTTACATTAATAACTCATTACAGTTGTGACTGTAAATAGTTTATTGTCTTTGTAACTTGTTCAGCTATCAAAACTTGCGGCCCAGCCCCTGGACCCATTATGTACCTCTGTAATCCTTTGACTACCATCCATAGGATAGATATGGGGAGCATAATAAAGATAATAACTAACTGCTGAAGGCGTGTTACAGTGCTCTGACCAGATAATCCTGATATCTCACTAAGCTGGTCAATTCACGTCGGAAAAATACTTAGGAAAGCCGATATAAAGCAATAATGTAGTTGAGAACAAAAAATATTCCTTATAGACTGAGGCCTAAAACAGGCGCATCGACTGATAATCGCCTCTTCAACCAAAAAAAAAATCAAACCGAGTATAAAATAAAGTATATTTTGGTCGGTAATGAAGAAAAAAAACATTGGTTCAGAGGAAGCTTTAATTTTTTTTACTATCTTTCGTTCTATGTAAAGTGAAATGTATTTACAAATTTGATAAAACGATACGATATTACTGTAAACTTGACAAAACTCTGCACAGAGCTAAACGCTGCCAAAATAATACCTTGTTCTCCATCTGGTTTTCTTCAAAAAATTCACATTGTCACTACCCGAGCAGATAACACGATGACCAAGACTGAGCGAGAACAGGTAATCTCCACCATAACTTGGCCACTGGTGACAGTATCTGCACTGTCGCTTCCCCAGAGTGTGGCACTCAATCAGCAAGTGCCACACACTCGGAAGAGCCCCACCATCACTTCAGGCAGGTGGCCATAATCCTTCAAGTAACCATTAAGTTGGGCATGGCCCATCCTCAGGCGAGGGAGCTCACACTGCCAACGATGTGCATGAAGGGATGGGATCTTGTTGCTTCCATGAGAATGATGGGGACATCAGCAGCGTCCCTTAAATGCTGCCAACTCTAGAAGGTAATTGACCGACTACCCGGGAAAAAAGGAGCAACTAGTCTGGTGAGGTGAAAATGTAGCAAACTTGACAGCCTCATCAACCATACCATGTCCCCTATAAAATGGCGAATTTTTAACATTTACCCAAATATGCCAAAAGGAATGTTCGCAGGTGGCTACAAAGCGGGTTTTCTGACGTTCTCTTACACCCCTTACCCCTCCCCGACGTATATATTTACACAGCTGCTAAACTGAGTTCACAACAGCATTACGGGTAATCGAGTCTTCCCAAACCTTGCACTGAATTACCCAAGCGGCTTTATCGCTTCATGAAACAAAATCCACACACAGTGCTTAAATATTTTAGTGAAACATTTATAAAATCTAATTAGTTGTTCTATGATTCGTGAAGTCTTAAATTTATTTTCTTTATAATTTATTATTTGCCTTTTTCATGAATGTGACCAGATTTAGTTATCGTACCTTCTAGGATTCTGAATAACTACTGTCGTTGGTTTAAACAACTTTTGTTTATCGATTTGCTTCTCTTACCCAAATGTAATCCTTACGAATCATTTTTATCTCCATGGACACTACTTGCATACCAATGTAAATATACACTGAGTGCCGGGGTCATCGGTTAATTATGAATAAAATCCTTCATGTGACAATCACGGGATATCAAAGCATCGGCTGCATAAATCATTGACTTAATG
>NW_027199134.1:0-35410 GCF_038502225.1 Cherax quadricarinatus
GAGGAATTCTTTCTTGAATTATATCTGCGAAGTAAATAAGGTATTTTTTTAGTAGCAGAATTACTGATGATATAAACAGCTATTGGAGGATAGATGGGCTAATGAGAGCATAGGCAATGGGGTCGAAGAGGTATGGGGTAGGTTTAAAAATGTAGTGTTAGAGTGTTCAGCAGAAGTTTGTGGTTACAGGAAAGTGGGTGCAGGAGGGAAGAGGAGCGATTGGTGGAATGATGATGTAAAGAGAGTAGTAAGGGAGAAAAAGTTAGCATATGAGAAGTTTTTACAAAGTAGAAGTGATGCAAGGAGGGAAGAGTATATGGAGAAAAAGAGAGAAGTTAAGAGAGTGGTGAAGCAATGTAAAAAGAGAGCAAATGAGAGAGTGGGTGAGATGTTATCAACAAATTTTGTTGAAAATAAGAAAAAGTTTTGGAGTGAGATTAACAAGTTAAGAAAGCCTAGAGAACAAATGGATTTGTCAGTTAAAAATAGGAGAGGAGAGTTATTAAATGGAGAGTTAGAGGTATTGGGAAGATGGAAGGAATATTTTGAGGAATTGTTAAATGTTGATGAAGATAGGGAAGCTGTGATTTCGTGTATAGGGCAAGGAGGAATAACATCTTGTAGGAGTGAGGAAGAGCCAGTTGTGAGTGTGGGGGAAGTTCGTGAGGCAGTAGGTAAAATGAAAGGGGGTAAGGCAGCCGGGATTGATGGGATAAAGATAGAAATGTTAAAAGCAGGTGGGGATATAGTTTTGGAGTGGTTGGTGCAATTATTTAATAAATGTATGGAAGAGGGTAAGGTACCTAGGGATTGGCAGAGAGCATGCATAGTTCCTTTGTATAAAGGCAAAGGGGATAAAAGAGAGTGCAAAAATTATAGGGGGATAAGTCTGTTGAGTGTACCTGGTAAAGTGTATGGTAGAGTTATAATTGAAAGAATTAAGAGTAAGACGGAGAATAGGATAGCAGATGAACAAGGAGGCTTTAGGAAAGGTAGGGGGTGTGTGGACCAGGTGTTTACAGTGAAACATATAAGTGAACAGTATTTAGATAAGGCTAAAGAGGTCTTTGTGGCATTTATGGATTTGGAAAAGGCGTATGACAGGGTGGATAGGGGGGCAATGTGGCAGATGTTGCAAGTGTATGGTGTAGGAGGTAGGTTACTGAAAGCAGTGAAGAGTTTTTACGAGGATAGTGAGGCTCAAGTTAGAGTATGTAGGAAAGAGGGAAATTTTTTTCCCAGTAAAAGTAGGCCTTAGACAAGGATGTGTGATGTCACCGTGGTTGTTTAATATATTTATAGATGGGGTTGTAAGAGTAGTAAATGCGAGGGTCTTGGCAAGAGGCGTGGAGTTAAAAGATAAAGAATCACACACAAAGTGGGAGTTGTCACAGCTGCTCTTTGCTGATGACACTGTGCTCTTGGGAGATTCTGAAGAGAAGTTGCAGAGATTGGTGGATGAATTTGGTAGGGTGTGCAAAAGAAGAAAATTAAAGGTGAATACAGGAAAGAGTAAGGTTATGAGGATAACAAAAAGATTAGGTGATGAAAGATTGAATATCAGATTGGAGGGAGAGAGTATGGAGGAGGTGAACGTATTCAGATATTTGGGAGTGGACGTGTCAGTGGATGGGTCTATGAAAGATGAGGTGAATCATAGAATTGATGAGGGAAAAAGAGTGAGTGGTGCACTTAGGAGTCTGTGGAGACAAAGAACTTTGTCCTTGGAGGCAAAGAGGGGAATGTATGAGAGTATAGTTTTACCAACGCTCTTATATGGGTGTGAAGCGTGGGTGATGAATGTTGCAGCGAGGAGAAGGCTGGAGGCAGTGGAGATGTCATGTCTGAGGGCAATGTGTGGTGTGAATATAATGCAGAGAATTCATAGTTTGGAAGTTAGGAGGAGGTGCGGGATTACCAAAACTGTTGTCCAGAGGGCTGAGGAAGGGTTGTTGAGGTGGTTCGGACATGTAGAGAGAATGGAGCGAAACAGAATGACTTCAAGAGTGTATCAGTCTGTAGTGGAAGGAAGGCGGGGTAGGGGTCGGCCTAGGAAGGGTTGGAGGGAGGGGGTAAAGGAGGTTTTGTGTGCGAGGGGCTTGGACTTCCAGCAGGCATGCGTGAGCGTGTTTGATAGGAGTGAATGGAGACAAATGGTTTTTAATACTTGACGTGCTGTTGGAGTGTGAGCAAAGTAACATTTATGAAGGGATTCAGGGAAACCGGCAGGCCGGACTTGAGTCCTGGAGATGGGAAGTACAGTGCCTGCACTCTGAAGGAGGGGTGTTAATGTTGCAGTTTAAAAACTGTAGTGTAAAGCACCCTTCTGGCAAGACAGTGATGGAGTGAATGATGGTGAAAGTTTTTCTTTTTCGGGCCACCCTGCCTTGGTGGGAATCGGCCGGTGTGATAATAAAAATAATAAAAAAATTACTGATGAATATTGTTCAGTAGCAGCAAGTGTTGACGACTATTGTTCAGTAGCAGCAAGTGTTGATGACTATTGTTCAGTAGCAGCAAGTGTTGATGACTATTGTTCAGTAGCAGCAAGTGTTGATGACTATTGTTCAGTAGCAGCAAGTGTTGATGACTATACGTGCGCTGGGCGCCACTTGAAGGAGGCTGTCATTGAGAAATTTTTATTAAAGTCAAACTATCCTCGGATAGTGACAAAAATAGAATTTTCAGCAAATAAATGATCTGTGTTTGATTATCATCATGGATGGCTAGGTTGTTAAACAACTTATATAAATTATTAGGTGAAAAACAGAGTGCTGGGAGCTACATAACCACACACCTGACACCACCACTGCTCACCACCAACTGATACAATACAATACAATACAATACAGTACAATACAGTTTTTTTTCTTTGGAAGTTTACATTGAGATTCTGTAGTTACAATAATGAGTTGCAGTGCAAAACGGCACTATCATGCCACGGCATTATGGGCAGACTAAATTAATAGCTTACTGGCTACTTAATACTAGAGAAATTGATCGTCGTTTAAGTTCTAAATCTGTTTTTATTTAAAACAGACTAAGTTTACTCAAGTTACAATCTGGGCATATTACATTGGGACAATTTGAAAGCATTTTGTAGGTTGTGTATATCAATGGTAAATATTTAAGTTATATTATTGGAATATAATATTGAGTGTTTGTGAAAATAGTTTACAACATGAGAATGGTACAATATTGTGTAAGGCAGTATAGTTTTGTGCAAGTATTATGTCTACAATGTAGTATATTAAGTTATGTATGAACTTTGGGTATCTAAGTTTTGAAGTGTTAAGATTTAGGTAATTGGGAGATCTTTTGGAAATTTAAGTATCGAGTATTGAATATTTAGTTTAAGGTGAGTAGACGGTTCTTGAGAAGTCTTAAATTGATGTTAAGACAGGGTTACTTTAATATTTACTGGTAATTAATTCCAAATGTTGTAGCCCCTTATGTGCATAGAGTTCTTACACAGTGTGATGTGGACACGAGGTACATCAAGAAGTGATCTGTGTCTTGTGCTATGATCGTGCGTCCTGTTAAGGTTGGTGAGAAGTTTGCTGTTTCAGTTGGTGGTAGTAGGGGTTCATCTGGATTTGTTAATTTGATTGTTATTTTTTGGATATTTGTTTAGTTCCTAGAATTTCAGATAGGGTTTTCCAGGTGTTTTTCATATCACCTTTCATGTAGTGTAATCTGTTCTCATAATACAATTTTTTTGACCTTCTTGTCAGGCTGGTAAGGATTGACGAGTAAAGTTTAGAATAGTCTCTGGTTATTTAGCCCATTCAATACTGTTTTTCATATAGGTGCTTTGTGTTTATGGATTTAAGGATGCTGGGTGTTAGCCAGGGACTGTTTAGTCTTTTAACTGTGATCTGTTTAGTTTTTTGGGGGCAATGCTTGTTATAGAGGTAATGGTATTTTTTTTTAGAAAATTATTAGTACATTCATCAATATTTGTATAAGTTTCTAGCTCATTATTCCAGTCGCTGTTATTCATAGCTGTTATAAAGTTATTAACTGCTGTCTCGTTATGTAGTGTAAAAATTTGTCTAGACTGCCTCCATGTGAGTTGCTTTCCCTAGCCAGCTCTGTTGACACCGAGCTCTGAGGTCGGCACCTCAGCCTCATAAGTGGCTTATAGGACAGATTTCCACAAATGACTGATGTTGCAAGAAAATCTCGCCTGCATGCACGAATAAAGGGCTAACTTACTTGGTGTTGGAGAATCTATTACATAAGAACATAAGAAAGAAGGAACACTGCAACAGGCCTACTGACGCATGCAGAGCAGGTCCATGTCCCCCCCCCGGATTAGACCAATGATCCACCCCCCGGATTATCCCAATGACCCACCCAGTCTGGTCATCCCCACTCAAGGATGGGGCACTGTACCAGACCCAGCAGCACAAGCTAGTCAGGTCCAATTCACACCCACCCACACCCACTCATTTATTTATCTAACCTATTTTTAAAACTACACAACGTTTTAGCCTCAATAACTGAACTCGGGAGCTTGTTCCACTCGTCCACAACTCTATTACCAAACCAGTGCTTTCCAACATCCTTCCTGAATCTGAATTTTTCCAACTTGAAACCATTGCTGCGAGTCCTGTCTTGGCTGGAAATTTTCAGCACACTATTTACATCCCCTTTATTTATTCCTGTTTTCCATTTATACACCTCGATCATATCCCCCCTAATTCTACGCCTTTCGAGAGAGTGCAGATTCAGGGCCTTCAGTCTATCCTCATAGGGAAGATTTCTGATACATGGGATCATCTTTGTCATCCTCCTTTGTACGTTTTCCAGAGCATTTATATCCATTCTGTAATACGGTGACCAGAACTGAGCAGCATAGTCTAAATGAGGCCTAACCAAGGATATATAGAGTTGAAGAACAACCTGAGGACTTCTATTATTTATACTTCTAGATATGAAGCCAAGAATTCTGTTAGCTTTATTGCGAACACTAATGCACTGTTGTCTTGGTTTTAGGTTACTGCTAACCAGAACTCCTAAATCCTTTTCGCAATCGGTAGTATTAAGATCTACATTATTTAGTTTATATGTGGCATGGTTATTTAACTGTCCAACATTTAGAACTTTGCATTTGTCAATATTAAACTGCATCTGCCACTTCTCCGACCATTGCGTCTGTCTAATCAAATCATCCGGGAGTGCTCTAATGTCCTCATTAGAATGAATTGGACGGCCTATTTTGGTGTCATCAGCAAATTTGCTTATGTCGCTATTTATTCCCCTCATCTATGTCGTTTATGTAACTTCCAGTCTTCAACCTCCCTAAGCTTTAGCCCCTCTGGACTTCCCCTCAGAACCACGTGCAACCGGAAGCCTTAATTCCTGCAATATTCAGTCATTATTAGTGACCTGCCTGGACCTCAGAAATTCCTGTTTCCAAGAGGGTGAGAATCCCCTAGAATGATTATGCAGAGAGTGACACTAGCTTCTAAGGCTGACAAAGAGACGCTGGTACGTACTGGTCATGAACTGCCGCCTGCACAAAGGCCCGCAGCTCAACTCAGTCACAATTTCCCCCAGAAACTGGCCAGAATACTGAAGAAAAGGGGAGGTCTCGTCTTACTGTATGGGCCTGACGGAGCATCTACTGTACGTCGAGGTGCTTCCACCAGATTTCCCCAGGTCTAGTATGTGAAGACACGTGGGGGTGCCGCCTGCTGATCACGGCACTTGTTGCTCCGACGGTGTCTGGTCTTAGAAGAAAGGGCACTGCGGCCTCAAACCCGTGCCCCAGTATTCAAACTTGGGCTGCCAGTTCTCCCTGGCTCATATAACCTAGTGTTTGCCTACGTTATCGGCCTATTACTACCTACGTTAAGGTCTTAGGTCTACATTATTATTGTCTACAGTTGCCTCAATAATCCTAATATTAGTGTACTCACAGTATAAACTACGTACCTCTTCCCTGAAGGGTAACTCTGTCAATTAAGATGTACCTTTCCAACCACCTTCGCCAACCCAGGGGTGTGTGTGTGTGTGTGTTTTGGGTGGGTGTAAGGGCCACCCAACCCAGCCGTTCCATCAGCGACCTGATGGGATCTTTGTACGACGTATCTGCCCTGTGGATCTTTAGAATCGAATAAATTTCCACATGTAGTCTGAAGGTGCCACAGTCAAACATTTACCACTTTAGTGAAAAATTAGGGAATTTTGATAAATGATGCACACATGAACTAAGACCACCTATTACTAACAGGAGATTTCAACATAAATCTACTACATGACCAGGACCCACAAGTAACTGAATTCACAAACACTATGAGCAATTGCTTGTTGCTACCAACAATATCAACACCCACAAGAATCTCCCAGAATACTATCTCTTTATTGGACCACATCTGGACTAACACCATATCCCCTTTAAAATCAGGCATAATCACAGACAACACCACGGACCACTACCCTACCTTTCTCATAACCAACCTAGGTAAATTGCCAAAGACACTACTAAAGTTACCTACAGACTGCATAATGAAACAGCTGTAAATAACTTTATAGCAGCTATGAATAACGTCGACTGGCAAAATGGGCTTGAAACATATACAGACACTAACGAATGTATTAATAATTTTATAAAAAGAACTCACTACCTCTATAACAAGCATTGTCCTAAAAAAACTAAACAGCTCACAGCAAAGAGACTAAATAGTCCCTGGCTAACACCCACCATCCATTAATTCATAAACACAAAGCACCAATATGAAAAACAGTGCAGAATGGGTCAAATAACTAGAGACCAGTCTAAACGTTACTCGTCAGCCCTTACCAGTCTGATAAGAAGGTCTAAAAAATTGTATTATGAAAACAGATTACAAAACATCAAAGGTGATATAAAAAAGACCTGGAAAACCATATCTGAAATTCTAGGAGCTAAAAGGATATCCAAAAACAAAACAATCAAATTAACAAAACAGACGAACCCCTACTCCCACCAATTGAAACAGCAGACTCAATGTTTTCTTCTCCACCATAGGAAAGAATCTAGCAAGCAAAATCCCAAACTCAAACACCCGTCCATCAGACTACCTCACAGGCACCTACCCGCGTACACTATTCCTAGATCCAATCAAACCAACAGAGGTCTCGCTCATCATCAACACCCTTAAGAACAAGGCAGGAGACAAACAACTTGCCTACTTTTATGTACCAAAAAGCTTCACAAGTACTGTCACCAATTATTGCAACACTCTTTAGCAAATCCATTGAATCCTCCACCTTCCCAGCAGTTCTCAAAATAGCGAGGGTTACCCCGATCCACAAAGGAGGTTATCAAGACGACTTGAATAACTATAGACCAATTTCTAACTTGCCAATACTCTCTAAAATCTTTAAAAAATTAATTCATAGACGGATCTATTCCTACCTCATCTCAAACAACATCCTAAACCCAGTCAGTTTGGATTCAGGAATAATAAAAGCATAAATGATAGAAAGAAGTCCCACTGGGAATTTTCATTGACGTACGTAAGGTTTTTGATACAGTCGATCATGAATTGCTTCACACAAAATTAACACACTATGGTACAAGAGGCCACTCCCTCAACTACCTAAAGTCATACCTTAGTAACAGAAGTCAATACGTGTACCCAAATGGTGCAAACTCTTCCACACAACCAATCACAGTAGGAGTCCCACAGCTAGGTGTCCTAGGACCACTTCTCTTACTCATCTACATCAATGACATATCGAATGCATCACAGCTACTGAAACTCATATTATTTGCAGATGACACTACATACGTCTTCTCACACCCAAACTCAGCCATAATCGCAAACACTGTCAATGCTGAATTGCAGAAAATATCTACCTGGATGATGACGAATAAGCTTACCCTAAATACTGACAAAACCTATTTCATTCAGTTTGGAATCAGAGCTGCAAATGTTCCACTTAGCATGACACTAAATGGATCACCCATCACAAAACTCACTGAGGGAAAATTCCTAGGAATCCACCTAGACAGTAACCTCAAATTCCAGACACATACAACAAATCTCCAAGAAAATCTCTAAGACAGTAGGTATACTATCAAAGATACGATACTATGTCCCACAATCAGCTTTCTTTGCACTGTATCATTCATTCATCTACCCTTATTTCACATATGGAATTTGTGCATCAAGGTCAACAACATCAAATCACCTAAGGCCTCTAATAACCCAGCAAAAGGATGCAATCAGAATGATAACAAATTCCCACTCACGACAGCATACTCCACCTCTATTCAAAAGTCTAAATTTGCTCACCGTTATTAAGAACATCCACACTTATTCATGTGCCTACTACATACATAGAACAATACACGCAAACATAAACCCTTTAAACTTCTCCTCACCAACCTTAACAGGACACACGACCATAACATAAGACACAGATCTCTTTTTGATATACCCCGAGTCCATATCACATTGTGTAAAAACTCTATGCACATAAAGGACCCCAAAATCTGGAATTCATTACCAGAACATACTAAAGTAACCAGGCCTGAAAATCAATTTAAGACTCTTCTAAAAAAAAAAAAAACACTTACTCGCCCAAGACTAAATAATCAACACTCAATATTTAACATTACCAATAATTGTCCCAATTACTTAAATCTTAAACCTCAAAACAATATACAGTAAATTAATCATGTTGTTTGTTATACATTGTTATGCGACAAATTTGTACAACTATAATGCTTCGATATCGATATGTTAAAATTTCATTATTTTAAATACTCAAATGTACTTCATATTGTAAATTGTTTGCAGTAATTTTTTACCACTGAACTTTTCACTGCTTGTTAATTTTAAGTTAACTTTAAGCCTACCCATAATGCTCTGCATACAAGGGGCTTTTGGCATGTACACCCAACTACTATAATCCCTTGTACTACCATGTATCATGTCCAAATAAACTATATGAATATAAGGTAACTTTAGCAGTGTCTTGGGGCAATTTACCTAGGTTGGTTATAAGAAAGGTAGGGTAGTGGTCTGTGGTGCTGTCTGTGATTATGCCTGATTTTAAAGGGGATATGGTGTTAGTCCAGATGTGGTCTAATAAGGAGATACTATTCTGGGAGATTCTTGTGAGTTTTGTTATTGTTGGTAGCAACAAGCAATTGCTCATAGTGTTTGTGAATTCAGTTACTTATGGGTCCTGGTCATGTAGGAGATTTATGTTGAAATCTTTGTTCACGTGCGCATCAGTTATCATGTTACCTAATTTGTCACTAAAATGGTAAATGTTTGACTGCGGTACACTCTAGATGTTTATGACTGCGAGGGTTTTTTGCAAGTCTTTTGATTTAAATTTAGCGATTTTATATTTTCTATGTTCGTCCCTTGTGCAAGAATTATTAACACATTCAAGTTGATCTGAGTAGTATATAGCTGTGCCACCCCCTTGCTGGTCTGCCCTACAGTTGTGTATGGCTGTGTACCCAGGAATGACAGAGACATCTGTAGTGCCAGGCTTTAGCCAGGTTTCGGTGATTGTGATGATTGACATACTGGTATGCAGGGAACTGAGTAATGCTGTGAGGTCATTGTAATGTATGTTCAAAGGTCTGACATTGTAATTAAAGATATTTATGTTATTGTTAGCTCTGAGTAATGTCTTTGTTTGGTCTGCTGTATAATAATTATAGTTGTTGTTCGATGCGTGTAAGTCACTTAATAAAAGATTGATATCAGGATCAATGTAATCATATGATTGTGTGTGATTCTACAACTAGACTTTTGAACCAAGTATTATGTTGGGCTTAATATTATGACTCTAAACTTATTTATCTTACTAGCTAATGGATTGTTTCAAGTAGGTTTGAAAGCAATACTCTTAGCTCTTAATATGGTATAATTTCATGATTTAATATTGAACTGTTGTATTAATAGTGAACACAGTAATATTGATCGGTACTGGAAGTGATAATTAAAATTAATAGTCTGTCGGTAATGGTAGTCAAAAGAGAAAATAAAAAACAGACTTAATAGTTTATAAACAGTAGATTAAAATAAGTGATATTGCTAACTCTTATTATAGCACAAGTTTGTACTGGTTATCTGTTTTACAATAATAGTTTATAATGGTAAGCAAGTAATGGTAAATTAAAAAATAAGAATAAAAAATAAAAAGAGGGTTAGCTAAAAATTATTGTAGTTCAATTATAATGTAATATTGCACTTGGGGTAATATAAGGTTATAAAGATGTGATGAAAAGACTTGATTTTAAAACTAAAACAAGGAAAATATAACACTTAAGTAACTGAATTAGCACCTTAGTTAGCACCTTATTTATCTAGGTAACTGAGAATCAATTATTGCTATTCACTAACAAGTATGAAATAAGGGTTAAAATTAATATAAAAAATAAAAGTGTACAAGGTACTGGGTATAAGATTCAATGAGAAGTTTACTCTGATGAACTTGGTAGTAAAATATTCAAATTTTGGGTTAAAAAATACAAGTAGAGCAATAAATGTAAACACTATAAAGGGTAGTGACCTGTACTAGGTGGTCAGGTAGGCAGGCTGTGAGATATAATAGTTATGTTACTAGTAAATAATTGTATAAGGCAATATCTGGAATGATATCACAAATTTAAGACACACAAGCATCTGTGAGAAACGTGAGACAGTGAGGTAGTAGATACTGTAGAAAATACTGTATATTTTCGAAAATACAGTGTTTTTGTATGTAAATTAGTGAAATACATTGTAATTAATAAAAATTAATTTGTAAATAGAAAAATGAACCAGCGCCGGTGGGTTAGCGTTTCTGGGGGAGAGACACCATTGTTTTGAATGAGGTAAAGGCACGCTAGTGAAATGTGCATAAATCTCGTCGCTCTGGAAGTTAAATTGTGGTTGAAACTTTCCAAATAGGAGCAGAAATTGTTGGATTTGCAGTCCTGCATAACGTGAGCATTATGCGAGTGGACAGGACAGTTCAGGAACCCCAGCTAAGTCATGTCTATTTATGATGAAATTCTGGCCAGTATTTTCTTCATAATTTTTGGCAGGGGGGTTTGTGTATGACACACCAAGTAATCTCCAGACAAATTGGTGAGTGTTAGGATTATAAATTCTCCTGTTACATAAATGTGTATATGTAATCATTTAGTAATTTTAATATTCAGTCCACATATATTAATGTTTTACCAGAATTTCTGGTGATGTATGTTTCATTTGAAATTAATGTAGGTCCAGAGTGACTTGTGGATATGACAGTAGTAGGCATCGAAGGGGAACATTTTTTAGCGACCTAGGTGTCCTAAAATTCCTAGTCTCTGTAACCTTGATAAAGAATAATTATCTTTATTATCATTTACTGGTATGTATCTAATGAGATTCATCAAGGTAAATTTAATTTTTCACAGATACTATCTGGAAAGTGATAGTACAGGGACTAGCACAATAATGGAATAACATACAATAACATACTATAAAGATTTGGTCACTGATATTAGTCAGTCTCTGTAAGATTAGCATCTCGAAGGACTATTATTCTCCTGCGCAAACCTGGCAGTTAAAATAGAATTTTGTGCAAAATCTGTGAAATTTAATGTTTTTATTAAAAGTGCCATTTTCTTATTTCAGAGAATTGTGTAAGAAGACCATGAAACATATCTTCACAAAAAAAAAAAAAAGGAAAGTGGAGCTGAAGAACGGAAGAGAAGAAACTTGGAAGCGGATTAAGCCAAGAAGTCGAGCAAGTTCTCTATGACATTCTTGAAAAGCCAGGAACATGTTATTCGATATGTTCCATGGAGTCGCCTGTGCCTGCTACAAGATCCTTTGAATCTGAAGGTGGATCAAATACAAATCTGTCACAAGCCGAGGAGGAAGTCAAGTTAAATAAATCCTAGTATAACGAGGTTAAAAGTGAGACTGCCAGAGAGAACGTGGACATGACAGGAGGGAATGACGATGGTGGTGATGTTGAGTTTATTGACAAGGTTGTCCCTGACGAGACTGACCCTGACGAGACTGACCCTGACGAGACTGACCCTGACGAGACTGACCCTGACGAGACTGACCCTGACGAGACTGACCCTGACGAGACTGACCCTGACGAGGCTGACCCTGACGAGACTGACCCTGACGGGACTGACCCTGACGAGACTGACCCTGACGAGACTGACCCTGACGGGATTGACTCTGACGGGACTGACCCTGACGGGACTGACTCTGACGGGACTGACTCTGACGAGACTGACCCTGACGACACCAAACCTAGTGAACTGGATGGTATCACAGAGCCTCGAATTCTCATACCAGAAATGACTGAACAGCATGACACTGGACTTATGAAGTTCGACAAGGATACTGGGAAAGTAATTCTGCCTGACGCGTTGAGAACTGAGTTAATAAGTTTAAGCCCACCAAGTGCAAAGTCATGAAGCATTAGAAAGGACAAAGAAGACTAGGGGGTCAAAGGCAGCAAAACTCAATCAAGGAAAAAGGATCATGGGATGAGCATCATTCTGAGCACATCTCCTGAGGAGCACATCAGCCAAACAACTGCTGGCAAACCTAATTGTACAGTTTCAACATCTAAGTAAGGAGTCATTCACGACACTGTACACCGTGTACGTCAGGCCCATATTGGAGTATGCAGCACCGGTATGGAACCTATACCTGGAAAGAGTGCAGAGATTTACAACGAGACTAGTCTCGGAGCTTAAGAGTACGTCTGAGGATAGGAGGAACTCGGACTGATAACAATGGAGGACATATATACTGAGGGGAACTGACAGGGTGAATTAAGACAAATTGTTTAAGAGATGGGAAACAGTAACAGCCTATGAGTAATCAGGAAGAGGACCAGCTTCCCCCCCCCAAAAAAAAAAAAAAAAAAAAAAAAAAAAATCAGGAAGCGGAATAACCTGGAGAAGAAAGTGGTAGAGGCAGGATCCATACACCAGGCCCCGTGGCCTGGTGGCTAAAGCTCTCGCTTCACAAAGCGAGTGTCTGGGTTCGATTACCAGCGAGGGTAGAAACATTGGGTATGTTTCTTTACACCGGTTGTCTATGTTCACCCATTAGTAAAATGGGTACCTGGGAGTTAGTCGACTGGTGTGGGTCGCATCCTGGGATAAAACTGACCTAATTTGCCCGAAATGCTCTGCATAACAAGCGGCTTTCTGTATAGAAGTATGTCACTGATGTCAGCTATGGTCTGTATACCTTGTACATGTACTTGTAGTAAATAAAGACATTATTAATATTATTATTATTTTTATTATTAAAGAGATATGATAAAGCGTTTGAAGCAGAGAGAGTAAACCTGGTAACGACCAGTGAAGAGATTGGGCTAGAATCTGACCCCAGCAACCACATAAATGTGAGTGAGAACACACACACACACATATATAGCACACCGGTCGTCTCCCACAGAGGGAGGGTGACCCAAAAAAGATGAAAAACATTATCACTCACTACGTAATCGTTTTGCCAGAAGCAAGAATCGAGTTCACAGACTACATGGTTTTGAGGGGGTGAGTATAGATTTAGTGTGAAAGACAACGGGGCTGTGGGAAATGACAGTTGAGTCACAGATGGTGGCCACAGACAGAGATATGACAGTCATTTATTACGACTTGAATAAAGCTTCTATATTACTTGGCCTTGAATGAGGTGAGGACAGATATACTGTGAAAGACAATGGGACTGTGGGAAAGGACAGTTGGATCACGGATGTCTGTAAAACTTTTCTATCAGAACCCACGCTCCAAGCACCACAATATCTCCTTAATCATACGCTCCCTGAAACTAAATCAGTGCTCCTATGGGTAGAGGGAAATGCAGGAGAACCAGCACCAGAAACAGTGTCAAGGCACCTAGGAACCTACCTCCCATTATGGATGGCCATCACTCATCTTCCTCACCCCAGCTGACCACACAGTAACAACAAACATGGCCCACCCCCAGCAAGATGATCCATATTCATTCCATGGTCTCCACCAAAACTCATCTATATTCCCAGTTCTTAGTGCTCTTAAACATTCATCAATTCTTTATCTCTTAACCTATAGAGCATGAAACAAGATAATAGTAAACTTCGATCATTTCAAAAGACAGTAAGTAAGTTTATTCAGGTATACACAAATACAGTTACATAGAATTATCGTACATAGCAGCATATGTGTAGAGAACCTGGGATAACCCAAAAAAGTCAGAGTGATTTATTTCCATTGGGGTCCTTTAATTTCCAGTGAAACAAAGATTGCAGACATAGAGCCCTTACAACTAGCTCAAAACATAAGAATCCTTGAACGAAAACTGCCTAAAGTAACAAAAATGAATAACAACTATATAGGAATGCAAACAACTGTTGTTAAAGATACTGAACAAATTCAACTCTTAACACCAGGATGGAAAAAGCTGTATAAAACTGGAAAACTGACATGGATTTACAGACGAGTGAATACCCTCACAATCATACGGACTTAATGAAACATCAGTTATCTGATGCAGTAATTTTAAACTGTCCACGTTTTCCTGGAGACAAACTCAAGTACTTGCAAAACACTCTTCAGCTTAACAAAACTGAGGAAACAAACACATATGCAGTTTAATGTGATCCTTTATTGACAACGTTTCGCCCACACAGTGGGCTTTTTCAAGTCACAGATTTACCTGGGGTGGAAGGTACGGGAGTATTTATAGTCAGGTTCAGAATGTTGAGGTCAGGTGGAGAATGCTGCATCTGATGATCTACCGGGTGGGGTTATAGAGTCTTGGGTAGCTTGGCAGGGGTATTGGACAAGTTGTGAGTAGACCTTCTGCAGTGTTCTATGTTCTTATGTGGGATAGCGATGAAGAAGTTTCTTGGCAAGTGGTTCAGCTATGTTATAGAAGCCATTGTTCTGGTTGAAATTGTTGGTTATAGAGACAAGCGATGATTCCAGGATTCTTCGGTATTGAGTGTTGTCTTCTGTGGCGATGAGTCTTGAGTTAAATGGTTGTGTGAATTGCGATGTTGTACACAGGCAGGTAGGTAGATCTGTTTGTGACTTGAAAAAGCCCACTGTGTGGGCGAAACGTTGTCAATAAAGGATCACATTAAACTGCATATGTGTTTGTTTCCATAGTGTCGGTATTTTATACCATTTATTTTTAACAAAACTGATCTGAAGGTTAGCACAAATAATACTGACATCAAAAAGGCCGGTTTGCTAGGCAGACTGGGTCAAAACAAGCTGTTATGCTGACTTCTTTCAAATTATAGATAAAAAGACCTAATTAGTAGTTCCATCAAGGTGAAGTGTAGTATGTTAATGAGTGTCTAAAAAAAGTAACTGAATCTATTGTATAGACTACAGCAACTCAAACATAAACATAAGGACAACATTCAACAATGTTTCACCAGAGAGGATAAAATCATAATAAAAAAATAATGAGCAACAGGTCACGCAAATGATGTAACTAATTAACAGGATTTAACAAGGTTCCTTAGAGTCGCTGGTCTGATCGACACTGAAGAGTCTACAGATTTTATCAACGCTGTCCCACGTAAAGTGCAATGTATCTCCGACCTCATTGCTGTATAATAAATAATACTATTCTTCACTTGTTAGGTAAGACACATATGCAACAGTTAGGTATCTTTATTTTGAAACGTTTCGCCTACACAGTAGGCTTCTTCAGTCGAGTACAGAAAAGTTGATAGAAGCAGAAGAGACTTGAAGACGATGTAATCAGTCCATCACCCTTAAAGATTTGAGGTGGTCAGTCCCTCAGTCTGGAGAAGAGCATTGTTCCGAAGTCTGAAACAATATGAAGTTGAAAGGACAGAATGGAGCCTTATATAGCGCCAGATACCTAAAGATACCTAACTGTTGCATATGTGTCTTACCTAACAACCTGTCGGTATTTTATACCATTTTAATGTTCAATCTATTCTTCACTTGTTTGTTATTAATTTATTATTTTGTTCACTACACGCTGTTTACTATATTCCATTTATCTAGACCATCATACAGTTTCTTACCTTGCACTGCTCATACTAGCTTAACTATCTTTTTCTGTATTGTATTTTTTCTTTCTGCCTTTTTGGTCAACAAGTTTCATTATCTAGACTCGTACTCTGTACATTGCCTTTTGCCCTCCTATCAGTTTTTTTTTTTTCAGATAAATACTGTTTCCATTTTATATCCTATTTACTAGTTCTTAGTATATCATCTTACATTGTACTTAAGTACATTGTTTTATTTGAATAACTCAAACTTTGTATCATATTCACTTGCCACAGACTACTGTAGTCATATTTATTAAAATAATCGTACCAAGTATACGTCATACTGATATCTCTATCTTGTCCACTATTTTCATAGCCCTAATTCAAATTTCATGACTGTTGATACTGACCATGATCTAAATCTCCTATGTAATCAATATCCAAATCAATTCCTCTGAAAGTAACAACACGGCAAACTAAGCAAAAACTGTCCTCAGCAGCGCCAGAAATATATATCAGTATCGAAAAATAACTTTAGATCTCTGAGCAAGCATTATGACGACCTGGGACTCCTAGATTCTCTAACATCATTCATCTCTTTTCTTTTACTTACGACCTTCTGGGGCTCCTAGACTCTCTAAATTCAAACATCTCTTTTATTTTACATACTGAAGCCTGGCTTAACTATGATACAACAAACGTCTATATTCTACTGTAGTGTTTCTCAACTTTTTTACCCTTGCTAAACCCTTGAAATAATTATCATGTCTCGTGGAACCCCTACATAAAAATTCTTTCATATCATTATTAATATTTTTCTTTCTTATTTATAAACTCAAAGTTATTAAGGAAAATATAATTTGTTTCTGATAACTGATTTAAGCAAAAAATAACTTACGTTTTTCTCAAGTTTACTGACAATGCAAAATAAAAAAAAAAATCCAATCAAACTGTTTGTTGAAGAGACCTCATTACGAGGTTTTTATTCACACACAAAAAAATAACTATATCTATAAACAAAAAATAAACAAACAGCCAATAACATATATAACACATAGAACGAAAACAGATAATAATTGCTACAATAACTTAATCGTTTACTGACAATTTTGAAAAGGCAGAAGATAATTCAAGGCAAAATGTTATATGAACAAATATATGGGTCAAGGAAATGTTATTTTTGAAGCCAGTTTAGATTATAAAATTTGCTTCTCCAATGTGAAAAATGTGGTTGTCTTTTGGTACACAAATAATTCAAGGTCAAACTTTTGGTAAACACAAACGGATTTTATCTTCAGCTGAAAGAAGACTATTTCTTTGTTCTTGATAACTGGTAAATAAGAAAAAGTTTACTTACACATGTAAGAGTTTGAAAACTGCAGCAATATATTTATTGGCTTTCCTATGAATGGCAGGATACTCTTCTTTCACAGAAATTCAGAACTTGTCCAGAGACAGTTCAGTAAATCTCATCACATCGTTCTTCCTCTTCTGTTAAAGTCAAGTTCTCAGGATGAACAGACGGTTCAGAGTCTGGATCCCTCATCCAGTCACACACTTGTGTTGAAAGGGAGGTAAAAATAATGTTCGATTTCCATCCACAGTTCTTCCAGGTGAGTTTCCAATAGATTTGAGATTTGTTGATATCCTTCTTCACTTTATAAGTTCCAGCAGTAGTTGAAACATCTCAAGATTTCCTTTTACAACATGATTTTTCCAAAGATTCAATATTCTTTTAAATCCCAGAATCTTGTCACTTGAAGTCAATACATTTTCTCCATAGCCTTGTGATGACTTGTTCAGCTTATTCATGTGAGGAAAAAATGTCTGCTAAGTAGGGTAGCCTCTGCAACCATTTTCCATCCTCAAAGCACTTGACCAAAATCTTGCTTATTCTTTTCTTGAAAGTACTTTTGTAATTCATCTTTCAGCTCAAACACACTATTTAGATCTCCTCTACTCAGTCACCGGATTTCTGTATGTAGCAAGCGATTAATGTGCTCTTTGTTTAATCAAACTGATCATTTTTATAGCATCAAAAACATTTTTTCAATTCATCTCCGAGAGATTTTGAAATCAGCAGCTCTCTGTGAAGAAAGCAGTGTGTTGATACATCAGCATTTTTTTGTTTTGCAAGAGAAACCAAACCTTTTGTGGAGCCAACCATTGATGGGGGGCTATAAGACTATTATAATGCCCAAGAATTTTCCAAGAATATGCCGAATGTTATAGTAAAACTACGATTATCAAATTAAACACAAAAATTACTCAAAAATGTGTTTACATTAGCCTATTATCACTGTTCTTGGAACCCCTAACGATCTCTCGCGGAACTCAAGTTGAGAAACACAGCTCTACTGTGATACACAGCCAATCACAACTGCAGTCCTCATCAAATGGCGGAGGGATTGTTCTGGTGAACTATTATGTAATAACTCTACATGTTTCAAAGATGAATATAGTGAATATATTTTTATTAACTTCTCAACAAAAAACCTAGACTCCAATTATAGCTGATTCAATCTACAGGATATCTCATACTAATATTCAAAATCTATGAAGCCTAATAACCAACAAGCAACTAAACAACATTAAATATTGCTTGCTACATTTATAACTAGTTCATCTATCATAACTTTGGAGTCCAGTCCCTGGCCCCATTATGTACCTCTGTAATCTTTTGACTACCACCCACACTATGGATATGGGGTGCATAATAAAGACATTGAACTAACTAGTGACTTCAAATTAACCTTAGCCTAGCCGAAGAGGCACCAGTAACTGTCATTATTAATAGTATTGTTCATACCAGCTATAGCGAAACCAGTAAAGTTAACTGAGACGATTGTAATCATAATTCACCATATAAGGAGTTCCTTTCAGAGCAGGAACAACCACAGTTTCACCTTCCTCATAACAAACATTTGTAAGTTACCACTTGAATCAAGTAAAATCTCATTTCGTCTCCACGTTGAGACATCAATAACTAACTTTACAACAATATTAAGTTACTCTGACTAGCACACAGAATTTACCGGTGAAAGGGGGGTTGATGAATGGGTTAAAATTATTTTACTATAAATACAGAACTTTTACAAGACTGTCCTACAAAAACTAAACATTACAGAAGAGAGACCAGGTATCTCAAGGATAACTAGTAACGTCCTCACATCCATAGATAAAAAACACACGTATGAAAAATAATGTAGACTGGACTTAATCACTAAGGAACAAACTAAAAACTATACGTTATTTTTTACCAAGCCTGCCCAGGTCAGCGGGACGCTGGTCCCACTCGCACTCACTCACTCTCTCAGCGGCATAGACTCAGAAAACAAGTGTTCTCCTCTCTCCCTCGTGGGCATGGCCCTCCCGGGCCATGGGCACAAACACACAAGCCTGTATACCCACCACGACTTCACAAATAAACACCAAATAATTTTGTTTCACATTGTGACAAATATAATCTATAGTTTAAATAAGTTTACAATAATTTAATAATAAACAAAAATAATGAAATATATTTTTTTGGTAGGTTCAGAATGATTTTTACGAAATTATTGCATACACAAATTTTCGCTTGTCTTATTCGGCAAGGAGAGAATTACTATTTAAGCCAAAATCGCTTTTTACCTTTTCGGCCCGACATTATATATATATATATATATATATATCCTAGGTAGTAGGTTGGTAGACAGCAACCACCCAGGGAGGTACTACCGTCCTGCCAGGTGAGTGTAAAATAAAAGTCTGTAATTGTTTTACATGATGGTAGGATTGCTGGTGTCTTTTTTCTGTCTCATAAACATGCAAGATTTCAGGTATGTCTTGCTACTTCTACTTACACTTAGGTCACACTGTACATACATTTTTTTATTATTTATTTTTTTTATTATTACACTGGCCGATTCCCACCAAGGCAGGGTGGCCCGAAAAAGAAAAACTTTCACCATCATTCACTCCATCACTGTCTTGCCAGAAGGGTGCTTTACACTACAGTTTTTAAACTGCAACATTAACACCCCTCCTTCAGAGTGCAGGCACTGTACTTCCCATCTCCAGGACTCAAGTCCGGCATGCCGGTTTCCCTGAACCCCTTCATAAATGTTACTTTGCTCACACTCCAACAGCACGTCAAGTATTAAAAACCATTTGTCTCCATTCACTTCTATCAAACACGCTTACGCATGCCTGCTGGAAGTCCAAGCCCCTCGCACACAAAACCTCCTTTACCCCCTCCCTCCAACCTTTCCTAGGCCGACCCCTACCCCGCCTTCCTTCCACTACAGACTGATACACTCTTGAAGTCACTCTGTTTCGCTCCATTCTCTCTACATGTCCGAACCACCTCAACAACCCTTCCTCAGCCCTCTGGACAACAGTTTTGGTAATCCCGCACCTCCTAACTTCCAAACTACGAATTCTCTGCATTATATTCACACCACACATTGCTCTCAGACATGACATCTCCACTGCCTCCAGCCTTCTCCTCGCTGCAACATTCATCACCCATGCTTCACACCCATATAAGAGCGTTGGTAAAACTATACTCTCATATATTCCCCCTCTTTGCCTGCAAGGACAAAGTTCTTGGTCTCCACAGACTCCTAAGTGCACCACTCACCCTTTTCCCCTCATCAATTCTATGATTCACCTCATCTTTCATAGACCCATCCGCTGACACGTCCACTCCCAAATATCTGAATACATTCACCTCCTCCATACTCTCTCCCTCCAATCTGATATCCAATCTTTCATCACCTAATCTTTTTGTTATCCTCATAACCTTACTCTTTCCTGTATTCACTTTTAATTTTCTTCTGCACACCCTACCAAATTCATCCACCAATCTCTGCAACTTCTCTTCAGAATCTCCCAAGAGCACGGTGTCATCAGCAAAGAGCAACTGTGACAACTCCCACTTTGTGTGATTCTTTATCTTTTAACTCCACGCCTCTTGCCAAGACCCTCGCATTTACTTCTCTTACAACCCCATCTACAAATAAATTAAACAACATACATGTACAAGCATATATATACACACCCCTCTGGGTTTTCTTCTATTTTCTTTCTAGATCTTGTTCTTGTTTATTTCCTCTTATCTCCGTGGGGAAGTGGAACAGAATTCTTCCTCCGTAAGCCATGCGTGTTTTAAGAGGCAACTAAAATGCCGGGAGCAAGGGGCTAGTAACCCCTTCTACTGTATATATTACTAAATGTAAAAGGAGAAACTTTCGTTTTTCCTTTTGGGCCGCCCTTCCTCGGTGGGATACGGCCGAAAGAACTGTGACTTCAACGTTGTGTAGTTTTAAAAATAGGTTTGATAGATGCATGGCTGGGTGTGAATTGGACCTGACTAGTTTCTGCTAGTAAATCATACCGCCCATAGAACAGCCCCCTAAGCAGTTCATAGTGCTCTCATGTGGTGATGGTAGATGAATGGTTCAGAGAACCGACATGTTGATAAATTAGACACATGTGCAACTTTTGTAGATGAATGGTTCAGAGAACCGACATGTTGATAAATTAGACACATGTGCAACTCTTGAGTATCTTTATTGAGGTAATAAAGATACCTCAATAAAGATACCCAAGAGTTGCACATGTGTCTAATTTATCAACATGTGCAACTCTTGGGTATCTTTATTGAGGAAACGTTTCGCCACACAGTGGCTTCATCAGTCCATACAAAGGAGAAACTTGAAGAACAGGAGGAGAATGAGGTAATCAGTCCCTCAGCATTGAGTCGATGTGGTCAGTCCATCAATCTTGAATAGAATACGGCATATGAGCGGAGAAGCAAATGTGACACCACCTACGACTGCTGTCCCTCACCTGTCTACGGTTTACAAGCTGCTTCTCCGCTCATATGTCGTATTCTATTCAAGATTGATGGACTGACCACTTCGACTCAAGGCTGAGGGACTGATTACCTCATTCTCCTCCTGTTCTTCAAGTTTCTCCTTTGTATGGACTGATGAAGCCACTGTGTGGCGAAACGTTTCCTCAATAAAGATACCCAAGAGTTGCACATGTGTCTAATTCAACATCATGTGGTGATGTTGCCACGAATACTCGCCGGGCACTTGCTATGAGTAACATCAACGTTTCCACCATAAACACATCATCTATCAAAGACCTCACTACGAAACGCAGCCCCACACCTCTAACTTCTACAGCAGGCGTCTACACTATCCCCTGTGGATTCTGTCCCAAGAAATATGTAGGCGAGACAGGCAGAGATCTTGCAGTCCGCCTGAATGAGCATCGAAATGCCTCTAACAGAGAAGATGTAAGGTAAGCCTTTGTCCTCCACAGAGACTCCACAGGGCATTTGATGAACTGGAATGAGAGACAACTCGTTCTCACCGAACCAGACCTCAGACGCCGACGTGCCTAGAAGCCTCACTAATCGCCGTCACCGACACTATAGAATGTAACACTGGAAACTACAAAATTTTAAAAACATTGGCATACATGATATTTAAGCGCCAACAACCCAACAACACAGGAGTCACATGATTTCATCGTCTACCCGTCCTCATCCCAACATGACATTTTTCAGGTCGCCGTGCGTCACTCACACATCACTCTCCGCCTATATATATAATGTCTTTCTACCTCTGTATGTTAGAAGTGATCGAGGTCCCAGGACCGAAACGTTTTCTAATAAATATGTCATAGTGTTTGCTTACGTGTCTTTCTAAACCAACTTGCCGGCATTTATTACCAAGGTTTATACCATCTTGTCTGACACTGCAACACACTATGGACATAGCATACAGAGAATACCTTTCTCTCCTACTCAAAGCTAATAGTTTTCGTAACCGACACAGCTTCCTAGAAGACACTCTTGCTGCGATGGTGGTACCATGGTCCACTCTTCGACAACTGACCACATCTAGACACCCTTTCTCCTGCTGTTTATGCCTACCTTAGAGAAAGCTCTGATGAACTGCCACATGCTCAGAAGGAGGCCTCATTAAGTGCCGCTCAGATTCGTGCTTCACTTCCTACTCCTGACAGAAGAACGGCAGAATATATACTCAGCCAAATTACCACTGCCAACATCCAACAGAAATTGAAACTATCACGAAAACTACAAGACCTGTGCTCACACAGCAAATGGAGCGAAATGGGACGACCAGAAATCTTAAATAACTTATCTTCCTATACACTAACCGTCACCGAGACAGAAGCCCTCAGCCTAGGGCTCAAGTTTACTACCGGCATCAACAAGAAACATAATCTGGTGGATATGGTAACCAAGAACCAACCCTTTGGAGGCTCCGAGTTTCAAAAAGGCCTTTTTCAAGGAATTATCACTGCTGCAGCTACTGAGCCTTCAAGACCGGTCATTCCCAGAAGATACATCCAAGCACTTAGGGACTTGGCTAACAACGATGATATCGTCATTACAACCACTGACAAAGGAGTTGGTGTGGTGTTACTCGACACTGTCGACCACAACAATAAAGTTTTAAATCTTCTCAATGATGCCAACACACACCAGCCTGTATCAGAATAAGTGCTACTTCAAAGTACCCAGACTTTTCTTCGAAAGGCTCATAGCATCTTACGAAAATCAGAACAAGGCAAAAAACTACTTAAACTTTTACCAGGTCAACCGAAACCAGCACGCCTGTATGGCCTTCCTAAGACACACAAACCTGGCATCCCACTACGGCCTATCACTTCGGGTATAGGGAGTGCACCACACAGACTAGCCGGCCACCTTGCCAAATACCTTTCAGCGCTTCTGGGCACCATCAGTCAAGCCCACCTCAAACACTCAGGTGACCTCTCCCGAATTTCCAACCTGAATGTTGAAAACAAAAGCATGGCTTCCTTCGATGCCACAGCCCTCTTTACCAACGTTCCTACTGACGCTGCTATCAACATTCTGAGACAGAGGCTCACTGAAAACAACGACCTCCCTTTACCTCTTCTAGATTTCATCAGTCTAGTGGATCTTTGTGTTAATTTCAACTTCTTTAAGTATCAGGACAACTGTTACAGTGCTTTGGGATGGCAATGGGCAGCCCACTCAGTGCTGTGCTTGCCAACCTCTTCATGGAAAACCTAGAGGCAGAGAAATTCAGCACCCTCATTCCCAACACCGTTACCTGGCTAAGATACGTTGATGATATATTGGTTTTCTATCCTAGACGTCTCAATATCCAGGCCCTTCTCAGCAAGATCAATGCAGCCGAACCATCAATAAAATTTACACTTGAACTCGAAAACGATGGCAAACTTCCTTTCCTCGACGTTCTCGTGTGCAGATCTCCCGACAGTGACAAACTTCTCTTCAAAGTGTATAGAAAACCTACCAACAAGGACGATCTTATACACTTTTATTCACACCAAGACACCCTCACTAAAAGAGGAGTCCTCATTGGCTTCTTCTTGAGAGCTCTTCGCATATCCAGCCCTTGTTTTCTTGAAGAAGAATGTACTTACATAACACAAGCCTTTACACGTCTTCAGTTCCCATCTTCCTTCATCCGCGATTGCAGACTCAGGGCACAAGCTATCCTCAACAAATCGCCCATGGAACAGCCCACTAAGCAGTTCATAGTACTCCCATGTGGTGATGTTGCCACGAATACTCGCCGGGCACTTGCTATGAGTAACATCAACGTTTCCACCATAAACACATCATCTATCAAAGACCTCACTACGAAACGCAGCCCCACACCTCTAACTTCTACATCAGGCGTCTACACTATCTCATGTGGATTCTGTCCCAAGAAATATGTAGGCGAGACAGGCAGAGATCTTGCAGTCCGCCTGAATGAGCATCGAAATGCCTCTAACACAGACGATGTAAGGTAAGCCTTTGTCCTCCACAGAGACTCCACAGGGCATTTGATGAACTGGAATGAGAGACAACTCGTTCTCACCGAACCAGACCTCAGACGCCGACGGTGCCTAGAAGCCTTACTAATCGCCGTCACCGACACTATAGAACGTAACACTGGAAACTACAAAATTTCAAAAACATTGGCATACATGATACTAAAGCACCACCATCCCAACAACACAGGAGTCACATGATTTCATCGTCTACCCGTCCTCATCCCAATATGACATTCTTCAGGTCACCGTGCGTCACTCACACCTCACTCTCCGCCTATATACAGATAATGCCTTTCTACCTCTGTATGTTAGAAGTGATCGAGGTCCCAGGACCGAAACGTTTTCTAATAAATATATCATAGTGTTTGCTTACGTGTCTTTCTAAACCAACTTGTCGGTATTTATTACCAAGGTTTATACCATCTTGTTTTTAAAGGGTAAACAATGAGTACTAGCTATGCGCAAAGCCTGCCAGATTAGCCGAGTATAAAACTGGTAACAAAGTTTGAATCTTAACTAGAAGACTTAATTTCATGTAAAACATGGATGGTATTCAAAATAAAGAATGTGGAAAAAAGAACCTGGTAATGAGGCAAATACTTGTGCTCTGGACGATGCGTAGCGAGTGTGTGGTGTTCTACCAGGCCGCATCAGTCACACAATACTTCACTATGTGCTGATGCTCCCTCCCTCCAACTGATAATAAATTTGTCATCCACATCAGGGCAATTCATTGTGATTCATGACTTTACGCACTTATGATAACCTTGCATACCTGTTGAACTTCGTAACAACACACATGCACTTAATGTTCCACCTGGAATAACAATGATAAGTATTATCAGTAAAATTGGTTGCCTCTACAGGGGGTTTCACAGCTATAAATATAGTTATTCCTTAAATTTATAAATGCAGAGGGGAATTTAAATGACTTGAATAGTGAGCTTAAAATAACCTATAGTCTATTTTATTAACAATATTTGCAGGGTTATGAAATTAACCAAATGTGGCTGACTTTTGTAATTATTATATAAGAAAGGACTTACTCTCTCACTAGAAGGTTACAAATGGGATTAAGAAAAACTATCAGTTAGAATAGGAGGGAATAGGAGTTCCTAGGGCCCCACAGTATAACCTGCAACTCTATCACAGTATTTAACTTTGTGAATTGTTGGATCTCAAGATCCAAATTGCGTTGAAGGAAGAAGACAGTGGTACAGCCTTTCACATTCTTCAGAGAGACCAACTTCTCCTGTATCATACAGTCATAATGGGGGAAAATCCAGGAAAATTGCTCAACAATGCTTAACAATGTTTATAGAAAAGCAATGAGGGTATATTATGCTAGGGATTTCCTGTTGATTGTTCCTAATTCCTCTCCGAGTACTTGCCTCGAAACTCATGGGATTTGCATTGGTGAACCTAAATGCCTGCTACTCCTATTCTCACTAAACACTTGTGTATATGCAACAACGTATCTGCCGACTAATTTAATCCCAATAATCTCATCAGTCACAGGTGACAGGGAAAATTTCCTTACATGAAAAGGTCAATGACACCCTCGAGCGAACTTTCATTTCATTACGTAAGTTCTTTATCAGAAAGGGAACCACAATTAAGCAGTCACAATGGAAGCCGCAAAATCCAGATATAGTCACCATGCTACTTTGTACAGACGGTAAGAAGATAGCGTGGGACTAAACATATGCATCATCAAGGGCCGATACTTACATCAGGGAAACCCAGAGGACTCTCAAATACTGGGGTCTCCCTTAGCATGCTATATCATTATCTCAGAAGGATCAGCGATCATAGAATAATGAGGAAAATGCACAATATATATATATAGATATATATATATATATATATATATATATATATATATATATATATATATATATATATGTCGTGCCGAATAGGCAGAACTTGCGATCTTGGCTTAAATAGCAACGCTCATCTTGCCATATACGACAAGTGAAAATTTGTGTATGCAATAATTTCGCCTAAATCATTCTGACCCTAACGAAAAAAATATATTTCACTGTGTTTGTTTAGTATTAAATTATTGTAAACAAATCTAAAATATATTTAGTTGGGTTAGGCTAAAATAAATTGTTCTTGTTATAATAAGGTTAGGTAAGTTTTCTAAGTTCCTTCTGGTGCAAAATTATAAATTTTTATATCAACATTATTGAAAAAATATATCTTTAAACGTATAAGAGAAAATTTTAGAGAGGACTTAATTTTAAATGACTTTTTGCTAATTGACCAGTTTTGCATATTCGGCACGACATATATATATATATATATATATATATATATATATATATATATATATATATATATATATATATATATATATATATATATATATATATATATATATATATATATTTATATACCCTGAAACAAATTTGTCAAAGAAGTCAAGAGCCCCGAACAACCAGCTTCATTAAGAGAGACTTTAGTGTTACGATTACGGTAAACCTCACAGGAGCAAGATGAAGTTTTTGAAATATAAGTTTTGTGTCAGTTTTCTTATTTCCAATTATATGAATAAAAGTTTTTGCAAAACGCAAACATACACAGACACACCCACACAAGTCTGTACAAACACACACACACACACACACACACACACACACACACACACACACACACAAGTCTGTACAAACACACACACACACACACACACACACAAGTCTGTACAAACACACACACACACACACACACACACACACACACACACACAGTTGACATTTCTAAAACTAGCATATTTGTTTTGCACAAGTACTTTCACACTTTTCAGTGAGTCATCAGGAGCTGTGTAATGTTGCAAAGTTAGCAACAGGAGAAAAGAAGGGAAGCTTTTTCAGAGTATGGCAGCATGTACCGTCATAGACGCTAAGACATTGTGTAGTTTTAAAAATAGGTTGGTCTGAAAAATGGCAGATGAAGTTCAATGTGGATAAGTGTAAGGTACTAGCCCTTGGTAATGAAAATAACCCTCGAAGCTATAGTCTAGGTGAAGTAGAGCTTGATCATACAGAATGTGAAAGGGACTTGGGAGTCATGGTAAGCATGAAGACCTGTTTGTGTGCTCTCTGTGAATCTGAACCAGGATGCCCTCTCTTGAGCACCTTTACCAGCAGCTGAGAGAAGAGCTCAGAGTTGCTAAGCTAGAGATACGACGATTAACGGAGGAGAACAAGAGGATTCGTAGTAATCCTCCTATTGTGAGTCCCCAGGTTAATAGGGGAGCTTGGTCAGTGGCCGGGCAACATGGAACCAAGCTGAGGATCAAGAAAACGGTTGGAGAGGCAGAAACAACGAGAAACCAGAAGACTACCGTGGAAACTTCCAACTCATTCTCGGTGCTACCTGACGAATGTGAGTGTTCTACTGGGAATGCCACAACGAGCACCAAGGAAGAATTGGCAGACGTGAGTGAGACATCCTTAGAAACCCCAACGAAGACCATCGAGAACGTCTTGACGAATTCCACAAGTGATGTAATGCTACCTGAAGAATGTGAGTCGACTACTCGGAGCATCACGACGGACGACGCCAAGGAAGGTAAAAACATTGTTGTTGGGGATAGCCAGATTAGGTACATGGATAGGGCATTCTGCTTGAAGGATAGGAGTAGGAGGCAGAGAGTGTGTTTTCCTGGGGCTGGGATGAAGGATATTGTTAGCTGTCTGGATGACATCATGAGAGGTAATGGGAGCAATCCTATTATCCGTCTCAGTGCTGGAGGCAACGATGTTGGCAGACGTAGGAGTGAGGACCTGATTAGCAGGAATAGGTCAGCAATAGAGATAATTAGGAGGGTGGGAAACCTGTCACATGTGACATTTTGCCAAGGAGAGGAGTTGGAAATGAATGGTTGTCCAGAGCAATTGGTGTCAATTGCTGGGTGGACAAATACTCTAAGGAAAATGCGGTAACATTCATTGACAACTGGGACCTCTTCTATGGCAGAAATGACATGTATGCCAGGGATGGGGTTCACTTATCTAGGTGTGGGGTGGGAGCACTGGCCAACGCAGTGGAGGGAGGTGTTAGGTCTTTAAACTAGGAACAGTTAGTGGTTTGGGTTTTGGCGGGAAAACAGTGAAATTGCAGGGTAGGAGAACTAGTAATAGGCAAAATGAGGTGGATATTGGAAAGCCAGTGGCACTAATTGACAAGGACAGTAATAGGTTTAGTGGAATAAGAGAGAGGAGCAGGAAGGGTAAAGAGAGAGGAGGGTCTTTAAATATATATTACACAAATAGTCGCAGAGCCAGGAATAAGATGGACAAGTTGAGACTAGTTGCTAGTGCAGGTAACATTGATGTATTTGCCATAACTGAGATGTTGTTTAATTCAAAAAGTCGGGACATGCCTGCAGAATGTCACATTCAGGGTTTTAAATTGTTCCAAGTAGATAGAAGTGTCGGGAAGGGGGGTGGGAAGGTATTGTATGTCCGAGATCGCTTGAACTGTTGCATAAAAGCGGGTATTAAGTCTGAAGTAACACATACAGAGTCTGTTTGGATAGAATTTTCAGAGGGGCATGAAAAATTAATTTTAGGTGTGATATACCGTCCCCCAAACTTAGGTAGGGACCAAGGGAGACTACTATGGGAGGAAATTGTTAGGGCCACAAGGCACGATAATGTAGTAATTCTAGGAGACTTTAACTTTAGTCATATTGATTGGAATTTCTTGACTGGGAATTTAGAATCATACGACTTCTTAGAAGTAGTTCAGGATTGTTTTTTGAAGCAGTTTGTGACAGAACCTACAAGGGGAAATAACCTGCTTGACTTAGTTCTGACAAACAATGAATCCCTTGTTAATAATTTAGAAGTTTCAGAGGAACTGGGTGCTAGCGACCACAAATCAATTACATTTATCATTGAATGGAAGTATGATAATAGGGATAACTCAGTAACAGTCCCAGATTTTCGCTTAGCAGATTATGATGGGCTTAGAGAACACTTATCATCTGTTGACTGGGGTAACGAAGAGAGCTATCAATATGACAGTTTTCTGAACACTATACATGCTGCTCAAAGAACGTTTATCCCGTATAAAGAAATTAGATCAAATAGAAATGACCCAAAAAGGATGGATAATAGGCTCAAATATCTACTAGGGCATAAGAAAGGAATTTATAGGCATATCAAAAGAGGTGAGGGTCATCTTATGAATCAGTATATTGACATTAAGAGGGACATTAAAAAGGGGATAAGAAAAGCTAAAAGGGACTATGAAATTAAAGTTGCTAGGGATTCTAAAACTAACCCAAAAAGTCAGAGATAAGACAGGTCCCCTTACAAATAACAAAGATAATGAAATGTGCTCGATTTTAAATAATTTTCTCTCGGTTTTTACACAGGAAGACACTAATAATATTCCAGTAATTAATTTTTATAGTGGGCCAGAAGAAGATAAATTATGTAACATCACAGTCACTAGTGAAATGGTTGTGAAGCAGATAGACCGATTGAAGCAAAATAAGTCACCGGGTCCTGATGAGGTTTTTTCAAGGGTTTTTAAGGAATGCAAAATCGAACTCTGTGAACCATTAACTAATATTTTTAATTTATCTCTTCAAACAGGTGTAGTGTCTGATATGTGGAAGATGGCTAATGTAATTCCTATTTTTAAAACAGGGGACAAGTCGTTACCGTCAAATTACCGCCCAATAAGCCTGACCTCAATTGTAGGCAAATTACTAGAGTCAATTATAGCTGAGATTATAAGAAGCCATCTCGATAAGCATAGCTTGATTAATGATACTCAGCATGGATTCACAAGAGGCCGGTCTTGTCTAACTAATTTATTTACTTTCTTCAGTAAAGCTTTTGAGGCTGTTGACCACGATAAAGAATTTGATATTATTTACTTAGATTTTAGTAAGGCTTTTGATAAGAGTTCTGCACCGAAGACTGTTAAAGAAAGTGGCAGCTCATGGCATTGGGGGAAGGGTGCTCTCGTGGATCGAATCATGGCTCATAGACAGGAAGCAGTGTGTCCATAAATGGGGTTAAATCCGAGTGGGGATCAGTAACAAGTGGCGTTCCACAGGGATCAGTCTTGGGCCCGTTGTTGTTTATAATATATATCAATGATCTTGATGAAGGAATTAGTAGTGATATGAGCAAATTCGCCGATGACACAAAGATAGGTAGGATAATTGATTCAAACGTAGATGTTAGGGAACTTCAGAAAGATTTAGACAAAGTCTGTTCTTGGTCAGAAAAGTGGCAGATGCAGTTTAATGTAGATAAATGCAAGGTTCTGAAGCTTGGGAGTGTCCATAACCCTAGCACTTATAAGTTAAATAATGTAGAACTTAGCCATGCAGATTGCAAAAAGGACTTGGGGGTTATAGTAAGCAGCAACCTTAAACCAAGACAGCAATGCCTGAGTGTAAGTAATAAGGCAAATAGATTACTGGGATTTATATCAAGAAGTGTAAGCAACAGAAGTCCAGAGGTCATACTGCAGCTTTATACATCATTAGTAAGGCCTCACCTAGATTATGCAGCTCAGTTCTGGTCTCCATATTACAGAATGGGCATAAATTCGTTAGAAAACATTCAGCGTAGGATGACTAAATTAATACATAGCATTAGAAATCTTCCTTATGAAGAAAGATTGAAGACTCTTAAGTTACATTCACTTGTTAGACAAAGAATGAGGGGAGACCTGATCGAGGTGTATAAGTGGAAGTTAGGTGTTAATAAAGGGGATATTAATAAGGTCGATGAAATCGCTGGCTGGAATGGGAAGATCAAGTGAATCGTCAATTTTTCTGCGCAAGAGATCGATGGCTTGTGTAGTAGGTACTTTGGTGAATAGGGAAGTCACGTCAAGGCTGGAAAGTGACTTCCCTGTTCACCAAAGTACCTACTACACAAGCCATCGATCTCTTGCGCAGGAAAATTGACGATTCACTTGATCTTCCCATTCCAGCCAGTGATTTCATCGACCTTGTTGAACTATGTGCTGGCTTTACGTGTTTCTCTTTCGAAAATCACCTCTTTCAGAAGACTTTTGGACTACCCATGGGTTCGCCACTCAGTGCGGTCCTGGCGAACCTATACATGGAACATCTAGAAGCCGAAAGTTTCTCCACCATTATTCCTTCGTCTGTCACCTGGCTCCGTTATGTTGACGACATTCTCCTCATAACTCCTAAACGCTTCAACGTTCAAGCTCTCCAAGACAAGCTCAACCAGGTCGAGCCTTCAATCCAGTTCACACTTAAGAACGAAGGAACACTGCAGAAGGCCTACTGGCCCATGCGAGGCAGGTCCAAGTCTCCTACCGGCTTAAGCCAATGCACCCAACCTAGTCAGGTCACTCTTCCTTTCCTTGATGTTCTTCTCTGCAAAGCTGACCACGAACTTCGTTTTAAAGTCTATCGAAAACCCACCAACCAAAACGATCTTCTCCACTTCTACTCTCACCACGACACCAAAACCAAACGTGGTGTAATTATAGGCTTCTTCCTGCGTGCACTCAGAATCTGCAGCAATGAGTTACTTGAGGAAGAATGCACTATAATTGAACAAGTATTTTCTAAACTCCACTATCCTCGTCACTTCATCAGAGACTGCAGACGGCGGGCATTAAACATCTTCAACACAGGCAAGACACATATGCAACAGTTAGGTATCTTTATTATGAAACGTTTCGCCTACACAGTAGGCTTCTTCAGTCAAGTACAGAAAAGTTGATAGAAGCAGAAGATACTTGAAGACGATGTAATCAGTCCATCACCCTTAAAGTTTTGAGGTGGTCAGTCCCTCAGTCTGGAGAAGAGCATTGTTCCAAAGTATGAAACAATATTGTTTCACACTTTGGAACAATGCTCTTCTCCAGACTGAGGGACTGACCACCTCAAAACTTTAAGGGTGATGGACTGATTACATCGTCTTCAAGTATCTTCTGCTTCTATCAACTTTTCTGTACTTGACTGAAGAAGCCTACTGTGTAGGCGAAACGTTTCATAATAAAGATACCTAACTGTTGCATATGTGTCTTGCCTAACAACCTGTCAGTATTTTATACCATTTTAATGTTCAATCTTCAACACACCCAGAGAAGACACTGCCGAGAAGAGATACATAGTCCTCCCCACCAACTCCATTGCCAAACATGTTTCCAACATCTTTTCCAATACATCATTCCAAGTATCTACCTCCACAACCACGACCATCAAGGACATCACCAGTAGTAGACAGGACAAGCCTCCATCCTCTGCAGGGGTATACATAATCCCTTGTGTGATGAATGGTTTGAAAAACCGACAAGTTGAAGATTGAGACACTTATGCAGCATATGGGAATCTTTATTCAGGAAACGTTTCGACACACTGTGGCTTCATCAGTCCAATACAAAGAGGAAGGCGTAAGGAGAGGAGGAGAATGAGGTAATCAGTCCCTCAACCTGGAGTCGATGTGTTCAGTCCATCAATCTTGTAGAATTCTACAAGATTGATGGACTGAACACATCGACTGCTACTTTCTTTAATAGTCTTTGGTGAGGAACTCTATCAAATGCCTTACTAAAATCTAAGTAAATAATATCAAGGTTAAGACACATGTGCAACATTTGGATATATTTATTGTAAACATTTCGCCATCCAGTGGTTTTATCAATACAGATTCTAGGATCTGTATTGATAAAGCCACTGGATGGCGAAACGTCTACAATAAAGATATCCAGATGCTGCACATGTGTCTTAACTTTCATATTGTCGGTATTTTATACCTTTCTTGCACAAATAATATCAAATTTTTGTCGAGGTCAACAGCCTCAAAAGCTTTACTGAAGAAAGTTAATAAATTAGTTAGACAAGACCGGCCTCTTGTGAATCCATGCTGAGTATCATTAATCAAGCTATGCTTATCGAGATGTGATGAATGGTTTGAAAAACCGACAAGTTGAAGATTGAGACACTTATGCAGCATATGGGAATCTTTATTCAGGAAACGTTTCGCCACACAGTGGCTTCATCAGTCCAATACAAAGAGGAAGGCGTAAGGAGAGGAGGAGAATGAGGTAATCAGTCCCTCAACCTGGAGTCGATGTGTTCAGTCCATCAATCTTGTTGAGAGACTGATTACCTCATTCTCCTCCTCTCCTTACGCCTTCCTCTTTGTATTGGACTGATGAAGCCACTGTGTGGCGAAACGTTTCCTGAATAAAGATTCCCATATGCTGCATAAGTGTCTCAATCTTCAACTTATCGAGATGGCTTCTTATAATCTCAGCTATAATTGACTCTAGTAATTTGCCTACAATTGAGGTCAGGCTTATTGGGTGGTAATTTGACGGTAACGACTTGTCCCCTGTTTTAAAAATAGGAATTACATTAGTCATCTTCCACATATCAGACACTACACCTGTTTGAAGAGATAAATTAAAAATATTAGTTAATGGTTCACAGAGTTCGATTTTGCATTCCATAAGAACCCTTGAAAAAACCTCATCAGGACCCGGTGACTTATTTTGCTTCAGTCGGTCTATCTGCTTCACAACCATTTCACTAGTGACTGTGATGTAACATAATTTATCTTCTTCTGGCCCACTATAAAAATTAATTACTGGAATATTATTAGTGTCTTCCTGTGTAAAAACCGAGAAAAAATAATTATTTAAAATCGAGCACATTTCATTCTCTTTGTCAGTAAGATGCCCATAGTTATTTTTAAGGGGACCTATCTTATAAGAACATAAGAACATAAGAACATAAGAATGGAGGAACACTGCAGAAGGCCTACTGGCCCATGCGTGGCAGGTCCTTATCAAAACGACTACTACCTAAAGCTTCCCAAGAAATAACTCCCGCACCCAATGACACCAATCAAACCCAGCCCCTCCCACTCATATATTTGTCCAGTCTCTTCTTAAAGCTACCCAAGGTCCTAGCCTCTATCACCCCACTGGGAAGACTGTTCCACGCATCTACAACTCTGTTAGAAAACCAGTACTTACCTATGTCCTTTCTAAATCTAAATTTATCCAACTTAAATCCACTATTCCTGGTTCTTACCTGGTTCGACACCCTGAGTACTTTATTAATATCTCCCTTGTTTATGCCCATCATCCACTTATACACTTCAATGATATCTCCCTTCATTCTACGCCTCTCCAGAGAGTGGAGATTTAAGGCTTTGAGTCTATCTTCATACGGGAGGTTCCTTACACAGTAAATCATTTTAGTCATTCTTCTCTGTATGTTCTCTAATGAGTCTATGTCCATTCTGTAGTAAGGGGACCAAAACTGAGCAGCATAATCTAAATGAGGCCTCACTAGTGATGTATAGAGCTGTAAAATAACTTTTGGACTTCTGTTACTTATACTTCTTGAGATAAATCCAAATAATCTGTTGGCCTTGTTGCGCACACTAAGGCACTGCTGTCTTGGCTTTAGGTTTCTGCTTACCATGACTCCCAAGTCTTTTTCACATTCTGTATGATCAAGCTCTACTTCACCTAGATTATAGCTTCGAGGGTTATTTTCATTACCAAGGGCATACGAAAATGGGAT
>NW_027199135.1:0-15000 GCF_038502225.1 Cherax quadricarinatus
CAGAAGTTTGTGGTTACAGGAAAGTGGGTGCAGGAGGGAAGAGGAGCGATTGGTGGAATGATGATGTAAAGAGAGTAGTAAGGGAGAAAAAGTTAGCATATGAGAAGTTTTTACAAAGTAGAAGTGATGCAAGGAGGGAAGAGTATATGGAGAAAAAGAGAGAGGTTAAGAGAGTGGTGAAGCAATGTAAAAAGAGAGCAAATGAGAGAGTGGGTGAGATGTTATCAACAAATTTTGTTGAAAATAAGAAAAAGTTTTGGAGTGAGATTAACAAGTTAAGAAAGCCTAGAGAACAAATGGATTTGTCAGTTAAAAATAGGAGAGGAGAGTTATTAAATGGAGAGTTAGAGGTATTGGGAAGATGGAGGGAATATTTTGAGGAATTGTTAAATGTTGATGAAGATAGGGAAGCTGTGATTTCGTGTATAGGGCAAGGAGGAAAGAAGAACATAAGAACATAAGAACGAAGGAACACTGCAGAAGGCCTACTGGCCCATGCGAGGCAGGTCCAAGTCTCCTACCGGCTTAAGCCAATGCACCCAACCTAGTCAGGTCAGGTCACATTGACTTAAGGGAGGAACACGGCAACCGACCTGGTAGCACAAGCTATCAGGTCTAACTCACACCCACCCACATCTACTCATGTATTTATCCAACCTATTTTTAAAGCTACACAACGTTCTGGCCTCTATAACGGTACTTGGGAGTTTGTTCCACTCATCCACAACTCTATTACCAAACCAGTACTTTCCTATATCCTTCCTGAATCTGAATTTTTCCAACTTAAAACCATTGCTGCGAGTCCTGTCTAGGCTAGATATTTTCAGCACACTATTTACATCCCCTTTATTTATTCCTGTCTTCCATTTATACACCTCAATCATATCCCCCCTAATTCTACGTCTTTCTAGAGAGTGCAGTTTCAGGGCCCTTAGTCTATCCTCATAGGGAAGGTTTCTGATACATGGGATCAACTTTGTCATCCTCCTTTGTACATTTTCCAGAGAATTTATATCCATTCTGTAATACGGTGACCAAAACTGTGCAGCATAATCTAAATGAGGCCTAACCAAGGATGTATAGAGTTGAAGAACAACCTGAGGACTCCTATTATTTATGCTTCTTGATATGAAGCCAAGGATTCTATTAGCTTTATTGCGAACACTTATGCACTGTTGTCTTGGTTTCAGATTACTGCTAACCAGAACTCCTAAATCTTTTTCGCAATCCGTAATATTAAGATCTACATTATTTAGTTTATATGTGGCATGGTTATTGTCCTGTCCAACATTTAGAACTTTGCATTTGTCTATATTAAACTGCATCTGCCACTTCTCCGACCACTGCATCAGTCTATTCAAATCTTCCTGGAGTGCTCGAATGTCCTCGTCAGAATGAATTCGACGGCCTATTTTGGTGTCATCGGCAAACTTGCCGATGTCGCTCTTTATGCCCTCATCTATGTCGTTTATGTAGATTGTGAACAGCAGGGGGCCCAACACTGACCCCTGTGGAACACCGCTCGTGACGCTTCCCCACTCTGATTTCTCCCCATTTATGCAAACTCTCTGCTGCCTATTTGTCAACCATGCCTCTATCCAGGAAAAAATTTCTCCTCCTATTCCATGTGCTTTAATTTTCCTCAATAGTCTCTGATGTGGGACCCTGTCAAAAGCCTTACTGAAGTCCATATACACAATATCATATTCATTACCATGATCTACCTCCTCAAATACCTTAGTGAAAAAAGTTAATAAATTCGTAAGGCAGGAACGCCCCTTTGTAAAACCATGCTGAGATTCGTTGATTAATTTATGCTTTTCAAGGTGGCTACGAACTGCCTCGGCAATTATTGATTCCATAAATTTTCCCACTATGGAGGTTAGGCTTATTGGTCTATAGTTCGAAGCTAAGGACCTGTCACCTGTTTTGAAAATAGGTATCACATTTGCCATTTTCCACTTATCTGGCACCATGCCAGTTTGTAGTGATATGTTGAAAAGATTAGCCAAAGGTGTGCTAAGCTCCTCTTTACATTCCTTTAGAACCCTTGCATACAGTTCATCAGGGCCTGGGGATTTGTTAGGTTTTAATTTATCTATTTGCCTAAGGACCATGTCACTTGTGACCCTAATAGTGCACAGTTTATTATCGTCCTGTTCTACATAATTTATCATTACTGGAATATCGCTGGTATCCTCCTGTGTAAAAACTGAGAGGAAGTATGTGTTAAAAATTCTACACATTTCCTTATCACTGTCAGTGAGCTGACCCGAGGAACTTTTGAGTGGGCCTATCTTGTCCCTGATCTTACTTCTGTATACCTGAAAGAATCCTTTTGGGTTAGTCTTCGATTCTCTTGCAACTTTAACCTCATAATCTCTTTTTGCTTTTCTAATTCCCTTTTTTATTTCTCTCTTTAACTGAATATATCGATTTCTTAATTGCCCCTCTCCTCTTTTGATTTGCCTATATATGCCTCTCTTTTGACCAATCAGATATTTTAATCTATTGTTCATCCATTTAGGATCATTTTTGTTTGATCTGATTTCCCTATTTGGAACATAATTTGACTGAGCAGCTAGAACTATGCCCTGGAAAGCATCATATCGGCAACCATCACCACCTACCTGACCCTTAGTCAGGTCATTCCAGTTCAGCCCACCTAAGTAATTTTTCAGTCCTATGAAATCAGCCAAGCGAAAGTCAGGGACGGAGACTTGATTGCCATTATTAGGGGAATTCCATGATATATTAAAACTGAGTGATTTGTGATCACTTTCCCCAAGCTCATCATTAACCTCAAGATTATTAATTAGTGTTTCCCTACTGGCAAGAACCAAGTCAAGGAGGTTATTTCCCCTAGTTGGCTCTGTCACAAACTGTTTTAAAAAACAATCCTGGATCGTATCAAGAAAGTCACCTGACTCTAAATTTCCTGTCAAATTGCTCCAGTCAATCTGTCTATAGTTGAAATCTCCCATTAGCACAACATTTTCGTATGTAGATGCCTTACGAATTTCGTCCCATAGAAGTTTACTGCACTCCCTATCAAGATTTGGGGCCCTGTAAATCACACCCAAAATTAGTTTTTCTCGGCCCTCGAGAAGCTGTAACCAAACAGATTCAGTGGCTGACGCTTCTAATTTAATATCTTGTCTAACACAACAATTTAAATTGTCTCTGACATACATCGCTACTCCACCACCTTTCCTGTTGACCCTGTCAGTGTGGAATAATTTATAGCCTTGTATGTGACATTCAGAGGGCATCTCTCTATCTTTCAGATTGAGCCAGGTCTCTGTTATAGCAATAATATCTATGTTTCCTGCACTTGCAATTAATCTTAGCTCATCTATCTTATTTCTTACACTCCTGCTATTAGTATAGTAAACCTTAAGGGAGCTAGTCCCTTGCTGCCCTCTGCTGTCCCCCTTTGTTTGCTGACCTGATCTATTGTCTTTATTTATAACTTCATGCTGAATGCCTTTTATACATTTACTGTTTCCAACCCAAGTGTTGCAACCTGCTTGTTTCCCACACACACCCATACCTCTATCTTCCATCAGTTTAAAATCATAGGCATTTCACCAATGGCCTTCTCAATCGAGTCTGCAAGTGCTACCACCCCAGCCCCAGAGAGATGTACCCCATCCCTTGCATACATATCATGTTTGCCATAAAAGTTGTTCCAGTTGTCAATGAATGGGATTGCAAGTTCCTTGCAGTATCTGTCTAGCCAGCAATTTACACCAATTGCCCTAGACAACCATTCATTTCCTACTCCCCTTCTAGGCAAGATGCTACATATGATTGGGATCCCTCCCTTAGACTTAATGAAATCTATAGCTGACCTGTACTTATCTAGCAGCTCTTCTCTCCTACCCTTCCCAATATCATTTCCACCAGCACTGAGACAGATAATGGGCTTGTTCCCATTACCTGACATGATATTATCCAGCCTGTTGACAATGTCCCCAACACCAGCTCCAGGGAAGCACACTCTATCTCTCATCTTCTTATTCCTATTACAAAAAGCACGGTCAATATATCTTACCTGAGAGTCACCAACCACAAGAATGCGCTTACCTCCATTAGCAGGGGCAGTAGTACCCTTACCTTCACTGGCCACTGAAGTACATTCATCCTGAAGAACAGAGAAGCGATTTCCTACCTTCAGATCTTCACTCTTAACTTTCCTTACTCTGATGCGCCTCCCATTACTGTGAACCACTCGCCACTTGTAGCAGGTGCTGGACTGCACCTCACTGCTGGTAGCCGTTGCTACCTCCCCAACTACAGCCTCCTCACAGCGAGAGACAGACTGCACCTCACTGCTAGAAGCCTCATTCCCCACAACTCCAGCCACCTCACACTCTCTCCCAGACCCATTGAGGTGGACCTTCAGCCTCCTAATCTCCTCCTGGAGAAGCAAGACCTCCTCCTTCAACTCTCCAACCTCAATTTTTAAAACACTGCAGAAGCAAGCCATGCTTTGTAACCGTCCACGCTAATCCCCAAAGCAGCTCAGGGTCTGTGACCTCACGTGACGACTGACCACATGTCTGAGGGCAATATGTGGTGTGAATATAATGCAGAAAATTCGTAGTTTGGAAATTAGGAGGAGGTGCAGGATTACCAAAACTATTATCCAGAGGGCTGAGGAGGGGTTGTTGAAGTGGATCGGACATGTAGAGAGAATGGAACAAAATAGAAGACTTCGAGAGTGTATAAATCTGTAGTGCAGGGAAGATGTCGTAAGCGTCGGCCTAGGAAAGGTTGGAGGGCGAAGGTAAAGATGGTTTTGTGTGCGAGGGACTTGGACTTCCAGCAAATATGTGTGAGCGTGTTACATAGGAGCGAATGGAGACAAATGTTTTTTTGGACTTGACGTGCTGTTGGAGTGAGAGCAAGGTAACATTTATGAAGGGATTCAGGGAAACCGGCAGGCCGGACTTGATTCCCGGAGACGGGAAGTACGGTGTCTGCACTCTGAAGGAGGGGTGTTAATGTAGCTTTATAACTGTAGTGTGGACACGCCTCTGGCAAGACAGTGACGGAAAGAATAATGAAAGTTTTTCTTTTTCGGGCCACCCTTCCTTGGTGTGAAACGTCCGATGTGTTAAAAAAAATATTATCTAAAAATGCATGTCAATCACTTTGAATGCAAAAGAGAAGATACTTAGGAGTTCTAGTTATTAGTAAATAAAACCAATGCAACGCTGCATAATTGTTCTTAATAATGCTGATAGAATTCTTGTCTTCATATCAAGAAATATATATATTAAGAGTCCTTAGGTTCTACTTCAGCTTTATGTATCCTTAGAAAGGAATCATTTAGATTATGTTGCACAGGTCTGGTCACCGTATTACAGAATGGACATAAATGCCCTGGAAAACATACAGAGAAGGATAAAGTTGATAACATATATCAAACGTATTACTACGAAATGCATTCTTTGGAAAGGCGTAGAATTAGAGGGGATATATAGTCGAAGTGTATAAATGAAAGACAGGAATAATTAAAAGGGATATAAATAACGTGCTGAAAATATCTAAAACATGACTTGAAGCAATGGGTTCAAGTAGAAAGAAAATAAGATTTAGAAAGGATAGAGGAAAGCATTGGATTGGTCACAGTTGTAGACGAGTGGAACAAGCTTCCAAGTATCGTCATTCAAACCAGAATTTTGGGTAGTTTTAAAAAATAGGTTAGACTAGTACACAACTTTGAAGTTGCAGAGCATGTGTGTGTGAGGGGTTGAGGTGGACTTGCTTAGCATGGTCCAGTAGGTCTTCTACAGTGCTTCTCTATGTTTTAATGATCCGTCATCAATACATCCTCGTTACTAACATCTTTATATCCATCACTTGATGATAAATTAGACACTTCTACAACATTTAAGTATCTTTATCGTAGAAACGTTTCGCCAGCCAGTGGATGGTGGATGATGATGAGTCTGAGGTAATCAGTCCCTCAGTCTGACTTGTTCTGTCCATCACTCTTGATAAAAGTACAGCATGTGCGCCGAGAGGAGGCTTGTACACTGCATATACGCAAGGTGAAGCAGTTGTAGACGGCGTCACCGGTGGGTAAAATCCGCTGATGGAAGTAAGTGATGCATATAGGTGTTGCAGAATTATCTGTATCAAGATCCCAAGAAGTTTCTGTGTATGACATATATTATAAAAACGGGGTTAGAAAACCGAAAAGTTTATACACATCACTTAAATGACCATCATCAACACATCCTAGTGAGTAACATCTACGTATTCATCACCTAAATGATGGTCATCATCATATCCTCGTCACTAACATCTACACATCCATCACACTTGAATGATGGTCATCAACACATCCATCCATCTTCCAGCATTATTGCAAACAAAAATATACAACAGCACTGCACACTGGCTTGGATATATTTTTGGATATATGAAACTACGATGAAAGAGAAGTAGATTCCTAGAGTCTTGATGATCAGTCATTTTTATTTTTATTTCTTGTGAAGACGAGTGAAATGTAAGGAAAGGGCTTGAAATATATTATAGATTCATAGTGTCACTCACTTCACCTTCAAGACGACACTTTCACTCACTCACTTCACCTTCAAGACGACACTTTCACTCACTCACTTCACCTTCAAGACGACACTTTCACTCACTTCACCTTCAAGACGACACTTTCACTCACTTCACCTTCAAGACGACACTTTCACTCACTTCACCTTCAAGACGACACTTTCACTCACTCACTTCACCTTCAAGACGACACTTTCACTCACTCACTTCACCTTCAAGACGACACTTTCACTCACTTCACCTTCAAGACGACACTTCAAGACGACACACTCACTCACTCACTTCACCTTCAAGACGACACTTTCACTCACTCACTTCACCTTCAAGACGACACTTTCACTCACTTCACCTTCAAGACGACACTTTCACTCACTCACTTCACCTTCAAGACGACACTTTCACTCACTCACTTCACCTTCAAGACGACACTTTCACTCACTTCACCTTCAAGACGACACTTTCACTCACTCACTTCACCTTCAAGACGACACTTTCACTCACTCACTTCACCTTCAAGACGACACTTTCACTCACTCACTTCACCTTCAAGACGACACTTTCACTCACTCACTTCACCTTCAAGACGACACTTTCACTCACTTCACCTTCAAGACGACACTTTCACTCACTCACTTCACCTTCAAGACGACACTTTCACTCACTCACTTCACCTTCAAGACGACACTTTCACTCACTCACTTCACCTTCAAGACGACACTTTCACTCACTCACTTCACCTTCAAGACGACACTTTCACTCACTCACTTCACCTTCAAGACGACACTTTCACTCACTCACTTCACCTTCAAGACGACACTTTCACTCACTTCACCTTCAAGACGACACTTTCACTCACTCACTTCACCTTCAAGACGACACTTTCAAGACGACACTTTCACTCACTTCACCTTCAAGACGACACTTTCACTCACTTCACCTTCAAGACGACACTTCACCTTCAAGACGACACTCACTCACTTCACCTTCAAGACGACACTTTCACTCACTTCACCTTCAAGACGACACTTTCACTCACTTCACCTTCAAGACGACACTTTCACTCACTTCACCTTCAAGACACTACTTTCACTCACTTCACCTTCACGACACTTTCACTCACTTCACCTTCAAGACGACACTTTCACTCACTCACTTCACCTTCAAGACGACACTTTCACTCACTCACTTCACCTTCAAGACGACACTTTCACTCACTCACTTCACCTTCAAGACGACACTTTCACTCACTCACTTCACCTTCAAGACGACACTTTCACTCACTTCACCTTCAAGACGACACTTTCACCCACTCACTTCTCCTTCTACACGACACTTTCACTCACTCACTTCACCTTCAAGACGACACTTTCACCCACTCACTTCACCTTCAAGACGACACTTTCACTCACTCACTTCACCTTCAAGACGACACGTTCACTCACTCACTTCACCTTCAAGACGACACTTTCACTCACTCACTTCACCTTCAAGACGACACTTTCACTCACTTCACCTTCAAGACGACACTTTCACTCACTTCACCTTCAAGACGACACTTTCACTCACTCACTTCACCTTCAAGACGACACTTTCACTTCACCTTCAAGACGACACTCACTTCACCTTCAAGACGACACTTTCACTCACTCACTTCACCTTCAAGACGACACTTTCACTCACTCACTTCACCTTCAAGACGACACTTTCACTCACTCACTTCACCTTCAAGACGACACTTTCACTCACTTCACCTTCAAGACGACACTTTCACTCACTCACTTCACCTTCAAGACGACACTTTCACTCACTTCACCTTCAAGACGACACTTTCACTCACTCACTTCACCTTCAAGACGACACTTTCACTCACTCACTTCACCTTCAAGACGACACTTTCACTCACTTCACCTTCAAGACGACACTTTCACTCACTCAGTTACATTCACTCACTTCACCTTCAAGACGACACTTTCACTCACTCACTTCACCTTCAAGACGACACTTTCACTCACTCACTTCACCTTCAAGACGACACTTTCACTCACTCACTTCACCTTCAAGACGACACTTCACCTTTCACTCACTTCACCTTCAAGACGACACTTTTCACTCACTTCACCGTCAGGACGACATTTTCACTCACTTCACCTTCAAGACGACACGTTCACTCACTCACTTCACCTTCAAGACGACACTTTCACTCACTCACTTCACCTTCAAGACGACACTTTCACTCACTCACTTCACCTTCAAGACGACACTTTAACCCACTCTCTTCACCTTCAAGACGACACTTTCATTCACTCACTTCACCTTCAAGACGACACTTTCACTCACTCACTTCACCTTCAAGACGACACTTTCACTCACTCACTTCACCTTCAAGACGACACTTTCACTCACTCACTTCACCTTCAAGACGACACTTTCACTCACTCACTTCACCTTCAAGACGACACTTTCACTCACTCACTTCACCTTCAAGACGACACTTTCACTCACTCACTTCACCTTCAAGACGACACTTTCACTCACTTCACCTTCAAGACGACACTTACAATCACTACACCTTCAAGACGACACTTTCACTTTCACTCACTCACTTCACCTTCAAGACGACACTTTCACTCACTCACTTCACCTTCAAGACGACACTTTCACTCACTTCACCTTCAAGACGACACTTTCACTCACTTCACCTTCAAGACGACACTTTCACTCACTCACTTCACCTTCAAGACGACACTTTCACTCACTCACTTCACCTTCAAGACGACACTTTCACTCACACTCACTCACTTCACCTTCAAGACGACACTTTCACTCACTCACTTCACCTTCAAGACGACACTTTCACTCACTCACTTCACCTTCAAGACGACACTTTCACTCACTCACTTCACCTTCAAGACGACACTTTCACTCACTCACTTCACCTTCAAGACGACACTTTCACTCACTCACTTCACCTTCAAGACGACACTTTCACTTCAACACGACACTTTCACTCACTCACTTCACCTTCAAGACGACACTTTCACTCACTCACTTCACCTTCAAGACGACACTTTCACTCACTCACTTCACCTTCAAGACGACACTTTCACTCACTCACTTCACCTTCAAGACGACACTTTCACTCACTTCACCTTCAAGACGACACTTTCACTCACTCACTTCACCTTCAAGACGACACTTTCACCTTCAAGACGACACTTTCACTCCCTCACTTCACCTTCAAGACGACACTTTCACTCACTCACTTCACCTTCAAGACGACACTTTCACTCACTCACTTCACCTTCAAGACGACACTTTCACTCACTCACTTCACCTTCAAGACGACACTTTCACTCACTCACTTCACCTTCAAGACGACACTTTCACTCACTCACTTCACCTTCAAGACGACACTTTCACTCACTCACTTCACCTTCAAGACGACACTTTCACTCACTCACTTCACCTTCAAGACGACACTTTCACTTTCACTCACTCACTTCACCTTCAAGACGACACTTTCACTCACTCACTTCACCTTCAAGACGACACTTTCACTCACTTCACCTTCAAGACGACACTTTCACTCACTCACTTCACCTTCAAGACGACACTTTCACTCACTTCACCTTCAAGACGACACTTTCACTCACTCACTTCACCTTCAAGACGACACTTTCACTCACTCACTTCACCTTCAAGACGACACTTTCACTCACTCACTTCACCTTCAAGACGACACTTTCACTCACTTCACCTTCAAGACGACACTTTCACCTTCAAGACGACACTTTCACTCACTCACTTCACCTTCAAGACGACACTTTCACTCACTCACTTCACCTTCAAGACGACACGTTCACTCACTCACTTCACCTTCAAGACGACACTTTCACTCACTTCACCTTCAAGACGACACTTTCACTCACTTCACCTTCAAGACGACACTTTCACTCACTTCACCTTCAAGACGACACTTTCACTCACTTCACCTTCAAGACTTCACTTTCACTCACTCACTTCACCTTCAAGACGACACTTTCACTCACTTCACCTTCAAGACGACACTTTCACTCACTCACTTCACCTTCAAGACGACACTTTCACTCACTCACTTCACCTTCAAGACGACACTTTCACTCACTCACTTCACCTTCAAGACGACACATTTCACTCACTCACTTCACCTTCAAGACGACACTTTCACTCACTTCACCTTCAAGACGACACTTTCACTCACTCACTTCACCGTCAGGACGACATTTTCACTCACTTCACCTTCAAGACGACACGTTCACTCACTCACTCACTCACTTCACCTTCAAGACGACACTTTCACTCACTCACTTCACCTTCAAGACGACACTTTCACCTTCAAGACGACACTTTCACTCACTCACTTCACCTTCAAGACGACACTTTCACTCACTCACTTCACCTCACCTTCAAGACGACACTTTCACTCACTTCACCTTCAAGACGACACTTTCACTCACTTCACCTTCAAGACGACACTTTCACCTTCAAGACGACACTTTCACTCACTCACTTCACCTTCAAGACGACACTTTCACTCACTTCACCTTCAAGACGACACTTTCACTCACTCACTTCACCTTCAAGACGACACTTTCACTCACTTCACCTTCAAGACGACACTTTCACTCACTCACTTCACCTTCAAGACGACACTTTCACTCAGTCACTCAACCAGCAATACGAAATTAATTTTATATTTGTTCTGGGACTCAAGAAATAACTCCTGATCTTTAAAAAAATGGGAATTTTATAGTTTTTTTATCATTTGGAAGGAGAGACAGAGGGAGAGAGAGAAAGAGAGAAAGAGAGAAAGAGAGAGAATTTTTTAATGAACTGATGTAGGTAACAGCTCTTAGCTTGTAAATAAATTTAGGAACACTAAACCTGTGTAAAAGAGAATGAGCGAGATAGAGAGAGAGATAGAGACAGAGAGAGAGAGAGAGAAAGAGAGCAAATGCTCGCTGTTGTTCCGCCTGACTCTCAGCAGAAAAAAAGTGAATTCGTTAGTGTGGGATAGTGGGTGCCTGGGAGCGTGTTAATGGGGATGTGTAGGTGGGTGTGGGTGCCAGAGAGTGAGGGGCCTAAAAGTGCCAGAGTGTGAGGGGTCTGGAAGTGTCGGAATGTGTTAGTGTCAGTGTTGGAATGGGAGTGTGGAAGTGCGATGGGTATGGATGTGCTGTGCGAGTGGGTGTGGGTGCGTAGGAGTGTGGAAGAGCGATAGTTTGTGTATGCGGGAATGTGAAAGAAGGAAAGTTTGTGTGTGTGGGAGTTTGGGAGGGCGAGAGCGAGGAAGTTTGGGAGTGGGGAAGTTTGAGAGTGGGGAAGTGTAAGAGTTTAAGCACTGGAGGGTAGTAGGGTAGTGTGGAGGGTGGTGTGGAGGGTGGTAGGGTGTGTGGAGGGTGGGACTCAGGGTGTGTGGAGGGTGGTAGGGTGGTGTGGAGGGAGGGAATGAGGGCGTGTGGGCAAGTGGAAGGATGTAAGAACAGCAGGGATAGTGAGAGTAGCGGGAATGGGTAGGGAATATAAGGGACAGGCAGACACCAGAAGACTACAGTCGAGACCAAGACTTCCTGCGAGGACCACTCGTATTTACTCCTATCTCGATTGTAAGCTATCTTTCCTTATTTAGATAGTAGCAGCCTGGATAGTTAAGCAAAAGATCCTCTCCCCATCCTCCTCTCCCTTCGGCCACTGGCGGCATTAAACGGAGAATATTCCCAATTAATTTTAAATACGAGCCTGGAATTTATATGAAAGACGGAAGTCGATGGAAAACACACATGACTATAGTGTTACTGCAACTAATCCTGCTGTTCTACTGTCACTGAGTTGGGTATACCACTAGTTCCACCACTAGAATCAACTAATTCATCTCATAAGCCTTGAGCTGCGGATCTCGAATGTAAATTCAGAGTTTTCACTAGGATGCCAGTGGCCACAGCCGATAGAATTCGGTTTCAAAATATATACACACTTGGTTCGTAAGACTTAATTTGTTTTGCCACTTGTACAGAGCCACAGTGTTTATAATAATATAATAATATAATACCTTTTATTACTACAAGTACATGTACAAGGTATACAGGTCCAGCTGACATCAGTAACGGACTACTGTATATAAAGCCGCTTGTTATGCTCTCAGAGCATACCGTTTCATACCGTTGTTTCGTGTAACTGTATCTTACTACACAGCAAATAGAATTTCATACTTGACTATGTTGACCTTGTTCGGTTTCTTAAATGTTGGTATGAAGTTGTCTCAATACCTGCATTTTCTCAGTAAGATCACGTGAAGTGGTTGAAGTATTTCTTTGTGCATAATAAATAGTACGAGCTTTTTTCTTCTTCTCTATGCCCTCCCAAGCTAATGTTTTTTTTTTTTTTACAAAATTAGAGAACCAGAACTGGCTAACATATTCAACATGGGGACATTGAGAACATTCTTATATATTAATATTATTTAAGCAGCTTTTATACTAGATATTTCTGATTTGAAATATAAAATTAAACTTAGTTTCAATAAGCCATTACTTAAAATATTTCAGATGATGTGTTACGACTGTTTTAAAGACTCTTATTCTCCGGCAATGGCTTTCCATTTCGGTTATACCGTAATCATATTTTATATCATTATATCCTTGCACTTATCCACATTGAAATTCATGCCCCACTCCTCTGACCACTGGGACAAGTTATCCAGGTTAGGAGAGAAAGAGAGAGAGTGAGAGAGGAGAGGGCGAGAGGGAGGGAGAGAAGGAGGGAGGGAGGGAGGGAGGGGGACAGAGAGAGAGAAGGGGGAGAGAGGAGGAAAGAGAGGAGGAGAGAGACAGGAGGGGAAGATGGGAAGTTGAGGGAGACAGAGAGGGGGGGAGACAGAGAGATGGGGGATGGAAAGAAAAATATAGGTAAGAGGAGGGAACAGGAAGAGAAAGCGAAAGATGGATAGAAAGAGGTGAAAGTGAAAGGTGATGGAAGGAAAGGTAAGCAGAGACCATGAGAGACGTAAGGGAGGAGGAAAGAAGCAATATTCTCCACTTCTCACAGCTTCACGAACAGCTACAAAACAGTTATTATACTGCAAGACGGGAAGCCATCTCCAGTTTCACTCTGCCTGTGTGTTTTTCGTCCTTCAAGGAGGGAGACACGCCGGTAAAGAGCTACTCTTCCCTTTCCCAGATTAACCATGATTGTCTTCCCGGACAAAACACTCTGTATAAAAATTCCAGTTTTAAAGAATTTCCTTGAATATAACATTTATGTACCGTCAAGGTGATCACACCATAATCAGTCATTCATACCTCACCTGGCTAACATGTGCAACACTTGGCAACAAAACATATACGTAAGAACAAAAAAGGCACAATACTGTGAGTGCAACAATACACAAATAACCCGAACATAGAGAGAAGCTTATGATGACATTTCTGTCCGACTTGGACCACTTACAAGTCGGACCGAAACATCATCATACGCTTCTCTGGACTATATGCGGGTTATGTAGGTAAGAAATTAAGTATACGAAGGGAAATCCCTCGTTGCAGATGCTTCTATCTTCATCCTATAACCAATATGAATGTTGTTTAACATGATTATACAAAGACAACACATTAATATTAATGAATTTTCTCTGTACATGTCGACTTCCAACTGAGGTTCTTTTCAGACAAAGGTCAAAATATGAACAGAAAAATAATTTATGTTTTCTTTGCTCTACATGCTGGGATTCTTTAAACATTGATAAATGTGTGTATTGCACCTGATAGTTACCACAATATATACGAATAAAAATATTCTTAGTCTCAGTATGATTACTACAGCTAGTAAGACAATGATGCAGTTGCTCTTGCAACCGAAAGTATTTCTGAGCAAGCGTATGAATCCATATGATAGTGTTGACTTCAGTATTGCTTTTATGACCCAGAAAGTATTTGTAATATATGTGACTGGGAAGGTACATCAAATAACAGTGTATAAACCAAATCCAAGGAAGAGTACTGTGTCTCAGAGGCAGGTGTGCTACGGACGAGCAAGTACACACATTCGTGTGTCAGAGACTAACTGGAACAGCATTACACTAGCAAGTACATAGACTGTTTTCCTACTGGAGAACACCAAACTCAATGAGAACTACTTGGCCAAGGTTAAAACCGTGCTGGGGCCATAATCACACGTTAGCATAACACGCTTCGCCTGTTCATTCACGTCAATCAAAATCTGAAGGCAAGACGAGAGTTACCAGAACGTACAATTGAACAGAGGCGTGACATGATCCTGAGAATCACAGGCAGATTTCAGCATAAAAACTCGTTTGATTTAAAGGTCAGCTTCTCCAATAATCAGTCTCACAAAAAGATACATACTGTTGGTTGAATTTAGTGG
>NW_027199135.1:20000-35388 GCF_038502225.1 Cherax quadricarinatus
CTCTTTACTTGATGACACTGTGCTTTGGGAGATTCTTCAAGAAAGCTTCTTGCAAGATTGATTGGATAGGATGGTAAGGGTGGTGGCAAAAGAAGAGTTACTGTGGCAGTAATCACAGGAAAGAAGTAAGGTTATGAGGACAACAAAAAGATTAGGTGATGAGCATTGGGACATTCAGATTGGAAGGAGAAGTATGGAGGAGGTGAATCTGTATTTCAGATATGGGAGTGGGGTGGACGTGGTCAGCAAGGATTGGGTCCCTATCAAAGATGAGGTGAATCACAGAATTCGATGAGGAAAAAGAGTGATATGGTGCCATTTGTAGTCTGACCAGGACAAAGAACTTTGTTCATATGAGGGAGCAGGGGGAATGGGTATGAGTAGAGCTACCAAGCAGCTCTTTACATGGGTGTCAAGCGTGGGTGATGAATGTTGCAGCGAGGGAGGGAAGGCTGGGCAGGTGGGAGATGTCATTGTCCCTGAGGGCAATGCAGTGGTGTGAATAATAATGCAGAGAAATTCATTAGCCTGGAAGCTTAGGAGGAGGTGCGGGATTACCAAAACTGTTATTTTGTCCAGTAGGGCTGGGAGTGAAGGGTTGTTGAGGTGGTTCGGGACATGCAGAGAGAATGAAGGGCGAAACAGAATGACTTCCAAGAGTGTAATCAGTCTGTAGTGGGAATGGGAAGGCCTTGGGGTCAGGGGGGTCGGCCATAGGAAGGGAATTGGAGGGAGGGGGTAAAAAGGAGGTTTTGGTGTGCGAGGGGCTTGGACCTTCCAGCAGGCATGCGAGAGCGTGTTTGATAGGAGGGTGAATGGAGACAAATGGTTTTAGCACTTGACGTGTGCTGTTGGAGGTGTAGGCAGTAACATTTATGAAGGGATTCAGGAAATCGGGCAGGCGGACTTGAGTCATATATATATATATATATATATATATATATATATATATATATATATATATATATATATATATATATATATATATATATGTCGTGCCGAATAGGCAGAACTTGCGATCTTGGCTTAAATAGCAACGCTCATCTTGCCATATAGGACAAGTGAAAATTTGTGTATGCAATAATTTCGCCAAAATCATTCTGAACCTAACGAAAAAAATATATTTCACTGTGTTTGTTTAGTATTAAATTATTGTAAACAAATCTAAAATATATTTAGTTGGGTTAGGCTAAAATAAATTGCGCTTGTTATATATATATATATATATATATATATATATATATATATATATTATTTTTTTTTTTTTTATTATCACACCGGCCGATTCCCACCAAGGCAGGGTGGCCCGAAAAAGAAAAACTTTCACCATCATTCACTCCATCACTGTCTTGCCAGAAGGGTGCTTTACACTACAGTTTTTAAACTGCAACATTAACACCCCTCCTTCAGAGTGCAGGCACTGTACTTCCCATCTCCAGGACTCAAGTCCGGCCTGCCGGTTTCCCTGAATCCCTTCATAAATGTTACTTTGCTCACACTCCAACAGCACGTCAAGTATTAAAAACCATTTGTCTCCATTCACTCCTATCAAACACGCTCACGCATGCCTGCTGGAAGTCCAAGCCCCTCGCACACAAAACCTCCTTTACCCCCTCCCTCCAACCCTTCCTAGGCCGACCCCTACCCCGCCTTCCTTCCACTACAGACTGATACACTCTTGAAGTCATTCTGTTTCGCTCCATTCTCTCTACATGTCCGAACCACCTCAACAACCCTTCCTCAGCCCTCTGGACAACAGTTTTGGTAATCCCGCACCTCCTCCTAACTTCCAAACTACGAATTCTCTGCATTATATTCACACCACACATTGCCCTCAGACATGACATCTCCACTGCCTCCAGCCTTCTCCTCGCTGCAACATTCATCACCCACGCTTCACACCCATATAAGAGCGTTGGTAAAACTATACTCTCATACATTCCCCTCTTTGCCTCCAAGGACAAAGTTCTTTGTCTCCACAGACTCCTAAGTGCACCACTCACTCTTTTTCCCTCATCAATTCTATGATTCACCTCATCTTTCATAGACCCATCCGCTGACACGTCCACTCCCAAATATCTGAATACGTTCACCTCCTCCATACTCTCTCCCTCCAATCTGATATTCAATCTTTCATCACCTAATCTTTTTGTTATCCTCATAACCTTACTCTTTCCTGTATTCACCTTTAATTTTCTTCTTTTGCACACCCTACCAAATTCATCCACCAATCTCTGCAACTTCTCTTCAGAATCTCCAAGAGCACAGTGTCATCAGCAAAGAGCAGCTGTGACAACTCCCACTTTGTGTGTGATTCTTTATCTTTTAACTCCACGCCTCTTGCCAAGACCCTCGCATTTACTTCTCTTACAACCCCATCTATAAATATATTAAACAACCACGGTGACATCACACATCCTTGTCTAAGGCCTACTTTTACTGGGAAAAAATTTCCCTCTTTCCTACATAATATATATATATATATATATATACATATATATATTATATATTATATATTATATATATATATATATATGTCGTGCCGAATAGGCAGAACTTGCGATCTTGGCTTAAATAGCAACGCTCATCTTGCCATATAGGACAAGTGAAAATTTGTGTATGCAATAATTTCGCCAAAATCATTCTGAACCTAACGAAAAAAATATATTTCACTGTGTTTGTTTAGTATTAAATTATTGTAAACAAATCTAAAATATATTTAGTTGGGTTAGGCTAAAATAAATTGCGCTTGTTATAATAAGGTTAGGTAAGTTTTCTAAGTTTCTTTTGGTGCAAAATTATAAATTTTTACATTAACATTAATGAAAAAAATATATCTTTAAACGTATAAGAGAAAATTTTAGAAAGGACTTAATTTTAAATGAGTTCTTGCTAATTGACCAGTTTTACATATTAGGCACGACATATATATATATATATATATATATATATATATATATATATATATATATATATATATATATATATATATATATATATATATATATATATATATATATATATATTTATTATTTTTTATTATCACACTGGCCGATTCCCACCAAGGCAGGGTGGCCCGAAAAAGAAAAACTTTCACCATCATTCACTCCATCACTGTCTTGCCAGAAGGGTGCTTTACACTACAGTTTTTAAACTGCAACATTAACACCCCTCCTTCAGAGTGCAGGCACTGTACTTCCCATCTCCAGGACTCAAGTCCGGCCTGCCGGTTTCCCTGAACCCCTTCATAAATGTTACTTTGCTCACACTCCAACAGCACGTCAAGTATTAAAAACCATTTGTCTCCATTCACTCCTATCAAACACGCTCACGCATGCCTGCTGGAAGTCCAAGCCCCTCGCACACAAAACCTCCTTTACCCCCTCCCTCCAACCTTTCCTAGGCCGACCCCTACCCCGCCTTCCTTCCACTACAGACTGATACACTCTTGAAGTTATTCTGTTTCGCTCCATTCTCTCCACATGTCCGAACCACCTCAACAACCCTTCCTCAGCCCTCTGGACAACAGTTTTGGTAATCCCGCACCTCCTCCTAACTTCCAAACTACGAATTCTCTGCATTATATTCACACCACACATTGCTCTCAGACATGACATCTCCACTGCCTCCAGCCTTCTCCTCGCTGCAACATTCATCACCCATGCTTCACACCCATATAAGAGCGTTGGTAAAACTATACTCTCATACATTCCCCTCTTTGCCTCCAAGGACAAAGTTCTTTGTCTCCACAGACTCCTAAGTGCACCACTCACCCTTTTCCCCTCATCAATTCTATGATTCACCTCATCTTTCATAGACCCATCCGCTGACACGTCCACTCCCAAATATCTGAATACATTCACCTCCTCCATACTCTCTCCCTCCAATCTGATATCCAATCTTTCATCACCTAATCTTTTTGTTATCCTCATAACCTTACTCTTTCCTGTATTCACTTTCAATTTTCTTCTTTTGCACACCCTACCAAATTCATCCACCAATCTCTGCAACTTCTCTTCAGAATCTCCCAAGAGCACAGTGTCATCAGCAAAGAGCAACTGTGACAACTCCCACTTTATGTGTGATTCTTTATCTTTTAACTCCACGCCTCTTGCCAAGACCCTCGCATTTACTTCTCTTACAACCCCATCTATAAATATATTAAACAACCACGGTGACATCACACATCCTTGTCTAAGGCCTACTTTTACTGGGAAATAATTTCCCTCTTTCCTACATACTCTAACTTGAGCCTCACTATCCTCGTAAAAACTCTTCACTGCTTTCAGTAACCTACCTCCTACACCATACACCTGCAACATCTGCCACATTGCCCCCCTATCCACCCTGTCATACGCCTTTTCCAAATCCATAAATGCCACAAAGACCTCTTTAGCCTTATCTAAATACTGTTCACTTATATGTTTCACTGTAAACACCTGGTCCACACACCCCCTACCTTTCCTAAAGCCTCCTTGTTCATCTGCTATCCTATTCTCCGTCTTACTCTTAATTCTTTCAATAATAACTCTACCATACACTTTGCCAGGTATACTCAACAGACTTATCCCCCTATAATTTTTGCACTCTCTTTTATCCCCTTTGCCTTTATACAAAGGAACTATGCATGCTCTCTGCCAATCCCTAGGTACCTTACCCTCTTCCATACATTTATTAAATAATTGCACCAACCACTCCAAAACTATATCCCCACCTGCTTTTAACATTTCTATCTTTATCCCATCAATCCCGGCTGCCTTACCCCCTTTCATTTTACCTACTGCCTCACGAACTTCCCCCACACTCACAACTGGCTCTTCCTCACTCCTACAAGATGTTGTTCCTCCTTGCCCTATACACGAAATCACAGCTTCCCTCTCTTCATCAACATTTAACAATTCCTCAAAATATTCCCTCCATCTTCCCAATACCTCTAACTCTCCATTTAATAACTCTCCTCTCCTATTTTTAACTGACTATATATATATATATATATATATATATATATATATATATATATATATATATATATATATATATATATATATATATATATATATATATATATATATATATGAGTTGTATACAGTACAGACAATTAATGAGTATCATACGAGTGAAACTCTAGAGATCTTTATTGACAAATCATTTCACCTACACTGCAGGCATCATCAGTCAAATACAGGAATGTAAATAAATGGTTCAGAGAACCGAGAAGTTGATAAATTTGACACGTGTGCAACTCTTGGGTATCTTAACTGTAGAAGCGTTTGGCCACACAGTGGCTTCAGTCTAATGCAAAGAAGAATGATGAAAACTAGAAGGAGTTTGGGGTACTCAGTCCCACAGCCTAAAGTCGATGTGATTAGTCCATCAATTTTGAAAAGAACATAGCATATAAACCCCATTCTTAGCGCACATGCTGTATTCTTTCAAGATTAATGGACTAATTACATTAACTCCAGGCTGAGGGACAGATTACCTCTAACTCCTGATTTTCACCATTCATCTTCATACTGGACTCATAAAGCACAGGTGTCTAATTTATCGAATACGTATATGAATTTCAATCCCGGAGGCAGTAAATGAAGTGGACACACAGTCTGAGGTAATCAGTCCCCACAAAAATGATGGAAAATAATCGGTCTCTTAACCTAAAGCAAATGGAAAATGAGGTGTGACATCTTGGAGATGAGGTCACATGTGAACTATGCCCAATAGTGGAAATAGGCAATGTTAAATAGCTCTCAGCAATAGATATGTTGATGACATCCCCTGTCCCATGACACTATAATGTTGCTACGTCACACAGGTATTATGCAAATGGCAAACAATACCGACAAGTTAGTCTGTAGGATTCGTGCGCAACACTGTGTATCATTAATGTGTAAGATTCTTGTGTAATACCAGGTATCGTTAATGTGTAAGATTCGTGTGCAATATTATGTAGCATTAATGTGTGAGATTCGTGTTCAACATCGTTAAGTGTATCGTTAATGTGTAAAATTCGTGTGCAACACTAGGTATCGTTTATGTGTAAGATTCGTGTGCAGCACTAGGTATCGTTAATGTGTAAGATTCGTGTGCAATGCTAGATATCGTTAATGTGTAAGATTCGTGTGCAACACTAGGTATCGTTAATGTGTAAGATTCGTGTGCAACACTAGGTATCGTTAATGTGTAAGATTCGTGTGCAACACTAGGTATCGTTAATGTGTAAGATTCGTGTGCAACACTAAGTATCGTTAATGTGTAAGATTCGTGTGCAACACTAGGTATCGTTAATGTGTAAGATTCGTGTGCAACACTAGGTATCGTTTATGTGTAAGATTCGTGTGCAGCACTAGGTATCGTTAATGTGTAAGATTCGTGTGCAATACTAGGTATCGTTATAATGTAAGATTCGTGTGCAACACTAGGTATCGTTAATGTGTAAGATTCGTGTGCAACACTAGGTATCGTTAATGTGTAAGATTCGTGTGCAACACTAGGTATCGTTATAATGTAAGATTCGTGTGCAACACTAGGTATCGTTATTGATAAAACGTTTCGCATTTGCTGGGGAAGGGGGAGTTCCATGAAACCTGCAGAGCAGGCGAAACGTTTCGTCAATAAAAATGCGTAGTGTTGCACACGTGTCTTCATCATCACCCCCACAATCCAAACGTAATAACAGACATACGTAAAAACACATGTGAATTGTATCCAGTGTGATATCATCATCCAGGCCACGAATGATGAGAAAATACTTATAAAAATTCACTCAAATATATGTATACAGGAATCTATGCAATAAGGAGTGTATATAGAAATTATGGACGATGTCTATACACATTTCATAATTCCTTAACAGCTTCGAAATGATTTTGGATATTTCTTTTGGATAAATATAAGTGTGATCATCTGTTCTTCATATTTAGAGCTCCCCGGATACTTGTAAATTGAAAGTAGAGAGGAAAAAGGGGGAGAACAGTAGGGGCAACACGATGAAAAGGGAAAAGCAGTGAAATGGAGAACGAAGAAGGGGTTAGTAAGAGACGCTTAATCAAGAGTTCACAGTTGAGGGTGACAAAGTAACGTATATAGGATTACAGTGAAAGCTCCGTGTTCGCTACGTCTTTATTTGCTATCGTTAGGTTCAGAATGATTTTTGCGTAATTATTGCATACACATATTTTCGCTTGCTTTATTCGGCAAGAAGAGCGTTGCTATTTAAGCCAAAATAGCAAGTTTTACCTATTCGGCACGACATATATCTCGGCAGGGATCACACGTGAAAAAATCAGGTCTTAGCGCAGTGCAGGAATATCTTAATGTGCCCTGCCCTTTATTGAAGCTTAATGCACGAACCATAAATAAAAAATACCCCCAACCAAAAAAAAAAAATCTTAAAAATGTGCTAACTGGATTGCCCAGCGCTCAAATTTCAATTCCGTTTTTTTTTTTTTTTTTTTTAATATTTCTCATGAATGTCAATATTAACAGGATTAAATCGATGTTAAAAGAGGTAGGTCCAGACGCAAAAATGAAAAAAAAACCAATCATTTGTTTTTTCCTGATGCTAATATAAAAATTTCGCTTACGGAAACTTAAACCTGAAACATTAACCTAGAACGTTGTCTTACCAAAGACAATGTTCACACAATGGCTGTCGATTATGAACCACAGTAAACATGTTGTCTTACTGAAGACAATGTTCACAATGTATGAACCACAGAAAACATTTTGTCTTACTGAAGACAATGTTCACACAATGGCTGTCGATTATGAACCACAGTAAACATGTTGTCTTACTGAAGACAATGTTCACACAGTGGCTGTCGATTATGAACCACAGAAAACATTTTGTCTTACTGAAGACAATGTTCACACAATGGCTGTCGATTATGAACCACAGAAAGCATGTTGTCTTACTGAAGACAATGTTCACACAATGGCTGTCGATTATGAACCACAGAAAGCATGTTGTCTTACTGAAGACAATGTTCACACAATGGCTGTCGATTATGAACCACAGTAAACATGTTGTCTTACTGAAGACAATGTTCACACAATGGCTGTCGATTATGAACCACAGTAAACATGTTGTCTTACTGAAGACAATGTTCACACAATGGCTGTCAACTATGAACTACAGTAATTTTTTTAAAAGAAAAACTTCTACCCAATTTTAATGAACCACTAATTTATATTGGCAAAGTAATTACCTTAACCAAATAATGCGCTTCGTTCAGGGCCTTGTCATTATGCAATAATTGTTATCACCATAATTAGTTTTTGTAATACGGATATTTTACCCCCCAACCCTCTTTAGCTGTACGGTTTAGCGTATGTATGAGTTATTTTGAAACACACGTACTTAATCAGAGTAAAGTTACGTACTTATCCTGATCAAAGCTACGTATTTACCCAGAGTAAAGTTACGTACTTATCCTGATCAAAGCTACGTATTTACCCAGATTAAAGAAACGTATATACCCACATAAAAGCTGCATACTTACCCAGATTAAAGCTACGTACTTACCCAGATTAAAGCTACGTACTTACCCAGATTAAAGCTACGTACTTACCCAGATTAAAGCCACGTACTGAAAGCTACACATATCCAGAGTAAAGCACTGGCTCAGGTTAGTTAGCGAAATTTCTACCATTTGCAAAGAGAAATGGAACTTTTTAAAGCTGAGTGCCTAATAGACGGAAATAAATGAAATATTCCTGCATTTTTTTGCATATCAAAATTATTAAGTATTCAGCAAATTACTGGAAACATTTCGGTCACCATTCACAAAAAAAAAATAAAAAAATAAGTGTGGTTTTACGACCATTTTCTCGGAGCACTTATTAGCTTACCATAATAATTTAATCTGAAAATTAAAATAGCCACTAGCGTTTTTCTAAAGTCTGACATTTACTAGAAGAGTCAATTAGTTGAAAGGTGAATGAAAAAGACACTTAAGACAGCACAAGAAGTTATTATACATTTGCTCAAGATCTTTTATCAAGTTGTTTACTTGGTGAAGCTATTTTTATTGAACAAAACGTTATAATAAAGTTAAGCGTTGCCTCGTTGCTTTTTCACTTCTGGTTTAATCGGGTGAGAGTAATACACATACAGCTGTGATTCCCTCCCTCCATGCAAAAGGTCAGTAGCTCAACATTTTTGGTGTATCAACTGGTCAGTTTCCAGAGATTGTATCTACCTAATGAGGTGCTCAGCCTCGCACACTACAATCCTACAAAATACATCCATATTTTGGTGTTAACACTAGTATGGCATCAGTATGATGACTATTTGCTGGTTCGTGAGACAGGATATGGATCACCTGACATATTGATTCATACACTGAGTCTAGAGGGAAGACTGATGATGTGACAACATTGTGATGAGATATAGTAGGTGACCACTTTCCTGTTCATACAACGTATGATAAGAGAGAACTTCCTACAGTAGGTCATGAGCAGATGACGTTCATGCATACTCCTCTGTTTTCTTGCTCGAATTAGGAAGACAGTATTTTTTAAATAATTTATGCCTAACCTCGTGAGCAAGCAATAATTTCACGATGTGAAAACAAAATGTTCTAATAATTCCTTGTCAGGTTTTTCAGGAATTACCTGGGAATTCAACGCAAGCAGCACTCAGTAGCTTCCTTGATACTAAACGGTCCAGTTTCATTCGAAAGAATTAACTATTGCTTTCGTCTTTGTGGCTAAAGAAATGATTCCCAACCAGGGCGTCGTCCATATAGGTCAGGGGAAGCGGAAGTAACTTAGAGCCTTACATACATGCACAAACACATAAATATAAGATAGACTTGGGCTGGGAGTACGCAAATCCTCCCAGATTGCCTTACCAGTTTTCGTATCCTCCTCCATAGCATCAGACGAGTTAATAAAACAAGCACCATGGCTTGTTGTAGTGTTTTAGAATCTCAGGTTCAAGTGTTGAAGAAGGAGATTCTACTTCTTCAGGAGGAAAATAGGAAGCTGAAGCTTCGCATAGATGAGTTTGGGAGTGAGTGTGAGAAGGATTTAGCTGGTAAGGAAGGAATGGTCGCCAGCAGTGATAGTGGCAGCCGCTCTAAGTGGCAAGTGGTTCACAGTTCAGGAAGAAGGAAGATGAGGAGAGTTAATAGAGAAGATGTGAAGGTAGGAAATCGATTCTGTGTTCTCCAAGACGAGTGTACTTCAGTGGTTAGTGAGGTTGAAGGTACCACTGATTCCCCTGCTAATCAAGGTAAGAATATTTTAATAGTAGGCGATTCTCAGGTAATATATATGGACCGTGCATTTTGTAACAGAGACAGAAAGGTCAGACAGAGAGTGTGTCTTCCTGGAGCTGGTGTTGGTGACATAGTCAGCAGGTTGGATACTATTATGGCAGGTAATGGGAACAAGCACATTATCTGTCTTAGTGCTGGGGATAATGACATTGGGAAGGGCAGGAGAGAGGAGCTGCTGGATAAGTACAGGTCAGCCATAGAAGTAGTAGGTCTAAGGGAGGGATCCCAGTGATATGTAGCATCTTGCCTAGAAAGGGAGTGGGCAATGAATGGATGTCTAGGGCAATTGGTATAAATTTCTGGCTAGACAGCTACTGCAAGGAACTTGCAATCCCATTCATTGATAACTGGGACCTATTCTTTGACAAACGTGATATGTATGCAAGGGATGGGGTTCATCTCTCTGGGGATGGAGTGGTTGCATTAGCCAATTCAATTGAGAGGGTAATTGATGACTTGTCTAGGAATTTAAACTGATAGATTATAGAGGTATGGGTGTTTGTGGGAAACAATCAGGCTGCAACATTAGGGTTAGAAACAGCAGTTATTACCGGGATACCTCAGGGATATGTTTAAAAGACAATATTCAAAATAAAGTTGCTAGTAATGGCAAATCAATTGATCAACAAACAAAGAGGGATAGTAGAGGGCAACGAGTGACTATCTCCCTTAAAGTTTACTATACAAATAGTAGAAGTCCAAGAAATAAGATAGATGAGCTAAGATTACTTGCAAGTGTAGGTAATATAGATATTATTGGTATAACAGAGACCTGGTTCAACCTGAAAGATAGAGAAATGCCTTCTGAATGCAACATACAGGGTTATAAACTATTCCACACTGACAGGATCAACAGGAAGGGTGGTGGGGTGGCGATGTATGTGAGAGAAAATTTAAATTGTTGTCTTAGACATGATATAAGATTAGAGACATCGAACACAGAATCTGTTTGGCTCCAGTTTCTCGAGGGACATGACAAATTAATTTTGGGTGTGATTTATAGGCCCCCAAACCTTGATAGGGAGTGCAGTAAGCTGTTATGGGACGAAATTCATAAGGCATCTAGATATGAAAATATTGTTATAATGGGAGATTTTAACTTTAGACAAATTGATTTGAACAATATGACAGGAAATCTTGAGTCTAGTGACTTTCTTGATACGGTTCAGGATTGCTTTTTAAAACAGGTTGTGACAGAACCAACTAGAGGAAACAATCTGCTTGACTTGGTTCTTGCCAACAAAGATTCACTAATTAATAATCTTGAGGTTAATGAGGAGCTTGGGGAAAGTGATCACAAATCACTTAGTTTTAATATATCATGGAATTATCTAGATAACTGCAATCAAATCTCTGTCCCAGATTTTCGCTTGGCCGACTTCATGTGACTGAAAAATTACCTGGGTGGGCTAAATTGGGAAGTCCTGACTATGGGTCAGGTAGGTGATCTTGGTTGCCAATATGACGTTTTTCAGAGCATAGTTCTAGCTGCCCAGACAACTTTTGTTCCGAGTAGGGAAATTAGAACTAACAAAAATGATCCCAAATGGATGAACAATAGATTAAAACATTTCACTGGTCAAAAGAGAGGCATATATAGGCGTATCAAAAGAGGGGATGGGCAGTTAAGAAACCAATGTATTCAATTAAAGAGAGAAATAAAGAAAGGAATAAGAAAAGCAAAAAGGGATTATGAGGCTAAGGTCGCAAGGGATTCAATAATTAACCCTAAAGGATTCTTTCAGGTATACAGAAGTAAGATTAGGGACAAGACTGGCCCACTTAAGAGTAACTCTGGTCAGATCACTGACAGTGATAAGGATATGATTGAAATTCTAAATACCTACTTCCTCTCAGTTTTCACCCAGGAAAATACTAGCGATATTCCTGAAATAATAGATTATGTGGAACAGGATGATCATAAACTATGTACGATTGCTGTAACTAGTGACATGGTCCTCAGACAAATAGAGAAACTAAAACCTAACAAATCCCCAGGTCCTGATGAACTGTTTGCAAGGGTGTTAAAGGAATGTAAAGAGGAACATAGCATACCTTTGGCTAATCTTTTTAACATATCACTACAAACTGGCATAGTGCCTGATAAGTGGAAAATGGCAAATGTAATATCTATTTACAAGGCAGGTGACAGGTCCTTGGCTTCGAGCTATAGACCAATAAGCCTTACCTCCATAGTGCGAAAATTTATGGAATCAATAATTGCCGAAGCAATTCGTAGCCATCTTGACAGGCACAGATTGATTAATGATTCTCAACACGGTTTTACAAAGGGGCGTTCCTGTCTTACGAATTTACTAACTTTTTTCACTAAGGTGTTTGAGGAGGTAGATCATGGTAATGAATATGATATTGTGTATATGGACTTCAGTAAAGCTTTCGATAGAGTTCCACACCAGAGGCTATTGAGGAAACTCAAGGCACACAGAATAGGAGGAGAAATTTTTTCCTGGGTAGAGGCATGGCTGACAAATAGACAGCAGAGAGTTTGCATAAATGGGGAGAAATCAGAATGGGGGCACGTCACAAGCGGTGTTCCTCAGGGGTCAGTGTTGGGCCCGTTGTTGTTCACAATTTACATAAACGACATAGATGAGGGAATAAATAGCGACATAAGCAAATTTGCTGATGACACCAAAATAGGCCGTCCAGTTCATTCTAATGGGGACACGAGAGCACTCCAGGATGATTTGAATAGACTGATGCAATGGTCGGAGAAGTGGCAGATGCAGTTTAATATTGACAAATGCAAAGTTCTAAATGTTGGACAGGTAAATAACCATGCTACATATAAACTAAATGATGTAGATCTTAATACTACTGATTGCGAAAAGGATTTAGGAGTTCTGGTTAGCAGTAATTTAAAACCAAGACAACAGTGCATTAGTGTTCGCAATAAAGCTAACAGAATTCTTGGCTTCATATCTAGAAGTATAAATAATAGAAGTCCTCAGGTTGTCCTTCAACTCTTTATATCCTTGGTTAGGCCTCATTTAGACTATGCTGCTCAGTTCTGGTCACCGTATTACAGAATGGATATAAATGCTCTGGAAAACGTACAGAGGAGGATGACAAAGATGATCCCATGTATCAGAAATCTTCCCTATGAGGATAGACTGAGGGCCCTGAATCTGCACTCTCTCGAAAGGCGTAGAATTAGGGGGGATATGATCGAGGTGCATAAATGGAAAACAGGAATAAATAAAGGGGATGTAAATAGCGTGCTGAAATCGAGGTGCATAAATGGAAAACAGGAATAAATAAAGGGGATGTAAATAGCGTGCTGAAAATTTCCAGCCAAGACAGGACTCGCAGCAATGGTTTCAAGTTGGAAAAATTCAGATTCAGAAAGGATATAGGAAACCACTGGTTTGGTAACAGAGTTGTGGATGAGTGGAACAAACTCCTGAGTACAGTTATTCAGGCTAAAACGTTGTGTAGTTTTAAAAATAGGTTAGATAAATACATGAGTGAGTGTGGGTGGGTGTGAGTTGGACCTGACTAGCTTGTACTGCTGGGTCTGGTGCAGTGCTCCATCTTTGAGTGGAGATGATCAGACTGGGTGGGTCATTGGGCTAATCCGGGGGCATGGGTTATTGGCCTAATCCGGGGGGGACATGGACCTGCTGCGCATGGGTCAGTAGGCCTGTTGCAGTGTTCCTTCTTTCTTATGTTCTTATGTTCTAACTTTGGTGTCTTAGCCAACGCCAAAGCCAAGTGCAGCACTGGCCTACAAACACTCCAGTTGCGATGGCCCCAGCCCTGAAAAAGGTGCTTGACAACATGCTCGGGGCTGCAACATCCAACAGGGAGACTGCCCGTTTCCAAGCTGTGAGCATACATCACTCTCGGGACTTCCTCCAAACAGTTCCTATTTCAGCAATGGGAACACGCCTCGACCCACAGACCCTTCTCTGTGCTGCAGTGGTTCTCTGCCTCGGTGTCCCAATTCACACGGATTATACGTGTGTTACTGGCGATGTGCAAGCCGACCAATATGGTCTACATGGTCTAAACTCCTCCAAAACCAAGGGTTGGAAAGCAAAACACAATGAAGTTGACTTCATAAAGACGAGCCTCGCTACAGCTGTGTGCCCAGCTGAGAGCTCCGATCGCTAGCACAGCAATACTCTTAATCTAGTAAATCGCCCCAAAAAGATCACCATCTGTCCTTGGAAGAATGACAGTTTTTTAACGCCGAACTATACCTGCATGTCGATTTTGACTTACAACTAAATATGTTACAGTGTTGAGCAACAGGAAGGTGCTGCAAATCACAGAAAGAAGTACAAGATCAGCAGATACAGAAACATAAGCCATTAATATCAATTTGTTCTAGTGGCATCAGAGACATGGGATCAAGGGTGAAGAATGCTACACATTTTCTCAGAGAACTGAGTTCCAGACTCATTGACACCATCAGAGACCCGAGAGCGGCCACATTTATGCTCCAGCTCCTCAGTGTGGCCATCGAGAGGGGAAATGCTTGCTGCATACTTGGCTCGCATCCAACTTCTAAGGAGCTAGAGGAGATTCATAATCTTTGATAAATTATACTATTGTATTCGTGTTTGTCTTTTTTTCAGTAAATAATATCTGACATGTTAATGAATTCACGAAAGTGATTCTGAATCATTAACAGAACTGCGGCTAGGCAGAATTCTGTCTTGCATAACAATGCCCAGCCATGTGAGAACAGGCCAAAGTATGCATTACTCTATCCACTTGATCATCAATTCTAAAACACCAGGTGGTCAGTGGAACTGAGCGTTTCTTTCCTGGTGCGAGAACATATGTGGTCGAACCTCAGAGACTAATTTCAACCTCGTCCTGTTTAGGGTACCATCTTTCAAAATCATCAATTTTTGCATTAACTGTATTGAAAAAAATATATATCTATAAATGTCCTAACTTCCAAACTACGAATTCTCTGCATTATATTCACACCACACATTGCTCTCAGACATGACATCTCCACTGCCTCCAGCCTTCTCCTCGCTGCAACATTCATCACCCATGCTTCACACCCATATAAGAGCGTTGGTAAAACTATACTCTCATACATTCCCCTCTTTGCCTCCAAGGAC
>NW_027199136.1:0-5000 GCF_038502225.1 Cherax quadricarinatus
ATTTAACGAAATGGAAATACCAAACATGAACATTGCAGTAAGCAAAGTATTTTTATCTGTATTTTCTGTTTATGTCTGTCTGTTTCTTCATCTGTGTCTGTCTAATTATCTCGGTCTCTGCTTGTGTATCAGTATCTATGTCTCTGGCTTTCTCTCTCTGTCTCTCTCTCTCTCTCTCTCTCTGTCTCTCTCTCTCTGTCTCACGTTTTTTACACAGGGGTTTACAAAGTTAAGTTAAGGATGCTTAATTTATTTACAAGCTAAGCCTTTTTTTATGAAACAGCATGAAGTTGGAGCCATCAGTGCGCCAGCAATCTCATTTGATCAACTGACTTTATTTTGTTGATTCCGTCATGCTCTCTCTCTCTCTCTCTCTCTCTCTCTCTGACACATACACAGACACACACAAACATACACACAGACACAGACACACACACACACACACACACACACACACACACACACACACACACACACACACACACACATACACAGACACACACACACACACACACACACACACACACACACAAACACACACACACACACACACACACACACACACACACACACACCTGGACATCACACCCCTGCAGCCACAATTAGGCGAGTACACACACACACACACACACACACACACACACACACACAGAGACACACACACACACACACACACACACACACACACACACACCCACATCTGATGAGGACCAGGCAGGACTTCAAAGAGACCTGGACAGACTGGACACCTGGTCCAGCAAATGGCTTCTCGAATTTAATCCTGCCAAATGCAAAGTCATGAAGATAGGGGAAGGGCACAGAAGACCACAGACAGAGTATAGGCTAGGTGGCCAAAGACTGCAAACCTCACTCAAGGAGAAAGATCTTGGGGTGAGTATAACACCGAGCATGTCTCCGGAAGCACACATCAATCAGATAACTGCTGCAGCATATGGGCGCCTGGCAAACCTGAGAACAGCATTCCGACACCTTAGTAAGGAATCATTCAAGACACTGTACACCGTGTATGTCAGGCCCATACTGGAGTATGCAGCACCTGTTTGGAACCCGCACTTGATAAAGCACGTCAAGAAACTAGAGAAAGTACAAAGGTTTGCAACAAGGTTAGTTCCAGAGCTAAGGGGAATGTCCTATGAAGAAAGATTAAGGGAAATCGGCCTGACGACACTGGAGGACAGGAGGGTCAGGGGAGACATGATAACGACATATAAAATACTGCGTGGAATAGACAAGGTGGACAAGGACAGGATGTTCCAGGGAGGGGACACAGAAACAAGAGGCCACAATTGGAAGTTGAAGACACAAATGAGTCAGAGAGATAGTAGGAAGTATTTCTTCAGTCATAGAGTTGTAAGGCAGTGGAATAGCCTAGAAAATGACGTAGTGGAGGCAGGAACCATACACAGTTTTAAGACGAGGTTTGATAAAGCTCATGGAGCGGGGGGAGAGAGAGGGTCTAGTAGCAACCGGTGAAGAGGCGGGGCCAGGAGCTAGGACTCGACCCCTGCAACCACAAATAGGTGAGTACAGGACCTAGTAGCAAACAGTGAAGAGGCGGGGCCAGGAGCTATGGACACACACAAATAGGTTAACACACACACACACACACACACACACACACACATACACACACTGAATTCCGCTCTCTCTGTCTATTCCACCTGTTTTTGTTCTCACTCTCTCTCTCTCTCTCTCTCTCTCTATCTGTTATACTCTTTTCCCCTGTTTGCATTTTCTCTCTTTCCTTCTTTTCCTCTCTTTCATTTCATTTTCAGATGATGCATCTTTAATTTCCTGGAGCAGGAGTGTACATCAGCAGGCGGTGTGTGTGTGTGTGTGTGTGTGTGTGTGTGTGTGCACACGAACACCTCAAACCCCTCCAGTGCCTCCGCCACGATGACTTGACTTTGTAATTCCCAACTCTGGTCTCCGCAATTGTGTTATGCTGATGTTGTCCCATCACTTACGAAATCGTAATGACACGATTGCAAACAAACCATACCGCGGGCGGGATTTGAACCCGCGGTCAGAGAGTCTCAAAACTCCAGACCGTCGCGTTAGCCACTGGACCAGCTAGCCACAATGGTGTCCCATCTTCGTCTTTCGGTCTGTTATATAATTATTTTAAATTTCCAGAAAAAAAGAGACACGTTGCTTAACAAGCTTGTACTACTCCAATGAAAGCTCTTTCTGCAAGGAGCATCTTTTGTTTATTGTTGTTGGCAGGATGCTATTTAGTTCCATGTATCCAGCGGTTGTAGTCTATACTTCCTCCTCTTGGATCCCTTTCCGATAATCTACGCAATAATTTAGGAATGAATTGGTGCTAGTGTTTTCTCGGCACAGCTGTTTTCTTCGTTTACAATTGTGGCCTCATGTTCTCCCTGTTGATGGCGATGAAAAATCTTTATAATCTTTGTGTGTGTGTGAATGTGTGTGTGTGTGTGTGTGTGTGTGTGTGTGTGTGTGTGTGTGTGTGTGTGTGTGTGTACTCATCTATTTGTGGTTGCAGTGGTACAGTCACATCTCCTGGCCCCACCCCTGTGCTGTGTGCGTTTGTGTTTGTTTTCGTATCCTCACTTAGTTGTGTTTTTAAGAGATGAGTAACATTTCCTTGCACAATGCCTTTTATCAAGTGGCTTTCCTAAATTATGGCCTTCAAGGTCCCATTATACCGAGTTGCTGCCTAAAGTCTATGTGGCTCACTTATCTCCTGCGTCGTTATTTTGATTTCTCAAAGTATCTTCATGTAGTTCGTGTCTCTTAGTTCTTATACCAGTCTCGTCAAGAGCCTCTGGATTTTCTTTTTTCTTTACACACGTAATGACGTGCGGTATCTCTGTTTGAGCTAAATCCAACAAAACAAGCCATTTGTTGATTGTAAAGTCCTATAGTATTCTTTGTTAATGTTTCTGAAAACATTTATATTAAACAGTTTTTTATTGAATTGTTTATCCTTGCTATAGAGTTATACAATGTCTCTTATGTTTATCCCTTGTAGTCTTTTTACTTCCTCCTATGTCATTATTGAGTCTTATTACTACGTCTCTGCATCTTTCTTCGCAAGTGGATATGCATCATCTCTGAATTGTCTTTTGCATCTTTATTAACCTTTGCGATAAAATTTTCTTTATGTCTGGTTTTGTTTCCTTTCTTTTACTCTTAGTATTTGCCTTACTAGTCGCTGCATGTCTCACGAAATCGTAATGACACGATTGAATCTTATTGTAGCCAGCCGGCCCAGTGGCTAGCGCATCGGTTTGGAGTTTTATGACTCTCTGATCGCGGGTTCTATCTCCGCCCGTGTTTTTTTTTTTTTCGCTGCATTTCTCTTTAAGTCACGAACGCTGATTTTATTTTGTATTCTACGTCCCTTTCGAGTGTACAAATTTGAAAGTGGCTTCCTGGCATCATCTCGTGTATTGTCTAACCTTCAAATTACTGTATAAATACATATATATTCTAAATCAATTAACAGTTTTTAACAAGCAAAACTACTGGTTATATCTAAGTAAATACGTCAACGTATATAAAAAATGATTGTCTTATAAACCAAAATTGACTTTTCTCCGATGATAAACGATACCAGACACACTTTCTTGTTATTTTCGTCGGGATCCAATTCCATTAAAACAGAAATTTACTGTTATAATGTCTGTGAAATCCTTGAACGCTGTCAAAATATATTTTGATAGAGAAATAACAAAGAGAGAAAGAGAGAGAGAGAGCTTCAGCCTTTAATTTTCACTAGTCCTTTGTCATTTTAAGTTCCGTCAGAGATTGGATATTAGGTATTCGTTTCTCTTTACTTTGGTACAATGATGCCGGTGATGTGCTCTTAGTCCATTGAACTGGAGTTGCTCTTTCTTTCCTGGGAAGAAACTTCATTAACTCCTTTTCTTAAGGCTCTGCATGACTCCTACGGTTTTACTGCACATTCTGGAATATAACAATAAGTTTCCCTCTTGAAAAATATTTATATGGATTTGGATTCAGCTCAAGTTGGTGGAAAGTTCTGTGTGATTGTTGCTGATCGTGAATATATCACGGATTATCTTTTTTCAATTTTTTCTAGTTGGCGAGGAGGAGGTTCTGGTGTTATACAGCGGATTATAATTAAACATATTGTTCATTAGTTACTGTAAATGTTTTAATAATCTTTCCTGCGGATGAAGGTGCTATTCCTTTTATAACTGTCTTATCAATCAAAACTCTGTTTTATTTCTCTTTTTCTGTTCATCTGGACTTGAATGACAAAATAGAAAATTGCAACAAAATGACGGTAAGACCAGATTTTCATTGTCAGGGACAATCTCAGGGGAGAAGACTGCCGATTTTGGTGCTCTTGATTACGGAGCTGTCAGTTTGCAGCCTGTGGGGTCAGCAAGAGTGTCTACCTAGATTCTTCATAGTCACTTGTTGGACACATGCACATTGTTAAATCTTGCTCTTAGTAAATATCTTGAACAGCAAAGTATCTTGGGTGATATTCACGAGCTTGTTTCCTCTTGAGTTGATTTTTGCAACTGCTTGTTGTATCTAGATTACTATTTTCGTTGTATCTTGGGTTCCCAAGAGTTCTTGCTTGAATGAGCTGCAATGGTTCCCTTTCAAGGAAAGAACTGAATTTAAACTTTGTTTACTAACATTTAAAGATATTAAAATTTACTGAACCATAATATCTTGATCATTTGATAGTTTACCTGGAGTTTACCTGGAGAGGGTTTCGGGGGTCAACGCCCCCGCGGCTCGGTTTGAAACCAGGCCTCGTACTTTTACATCGTTCTCGGGAATGTTTCCGCGAATTGTCGCGGACCCTTTTAGACTGATTGAACCTCGTGTTGTAAGGAATAAATCATTCACAGAAAGAGCTTTTTCTTATGTAACTCCTGCATTGTTCAACAGGTTGCCTGTGCCTGTCAAGACACTGGTAACAGAGAGTTCATGCTTTGAACTCTATTGAATGCACATCCATTTTC
>NW_027199136.1:10000-35352 GCF_038502225.1 Cherax quadricarinatus
CACATACCAAGTGAGGTATCAGCTGATGACACATCATGAGACACCAACAACTAACTGCAGTGTCAGTTGTTGACACACGCGTCAGACACCACTAACTGCCGGCGTCAGCGTCGGAGGAAGCATCGTCAGCAGCAGACCACACGGAGGTAAACATGCAGGGCTGGTCTTGCTCCCAAGTTTACCCTGAATCAATCAGCTGGAGCGCGACCCTAAATTGAAAGGTTTAGTGCGGGCGGCCTCAAGTGTCAGACACATTCTGCCTGAGAGAGTTTGCTCTCTGCTTTAATTCACATATTTCTTTCTTGACGTGTGTGTACCATCTTTCTAAATCGCTCACCAGGATTTTCTTTTCTCAATTTTAAGAATTCATAATATTTTTAATAGTGGCTAGCAGCAGGTGTTGAGTACTGTCTTGCAAGAAAATTCGATTTATTACCATATACTGTAGGATACATTTTCTTAAAAGTTACTAAGTACTAATACACACACACACACACACACACACACACACACACACACACACACACACACACACACATACACACACAACACATACACACACATACACACACACACACACACACACACACATACACACACACACACACACACACACACACACACACACACACACACACACACACACACACACACACACACACACACACACACACTGAAAATATAGTGCGTCTCCAAGCGTATTCGTGATTTCTCACATTATCTAAGGACCTGTAGAAATCACGAAAGCACTTGAAGTTCACTATTTTTTCTACAGTGATTGTTTTGTATATTGTGATATCTTACTGCTTATCTTATTGCATGCTTATTATATATATATATATATATATATATATATATATATATATATATATATATATATATATATATATATATATATATATATATATATATATGTAAATATATATAAATATATATATATATATATTATAAATATATATAAATATATATGTATACATATATATAAATATATATATATACTATAAATAGATATGTATATATAAATATTTATATATACATATATTTATATATATATATATATATGTATATATATATATATATACATATATTAATATGTAAATAACCTAAAAATGTACTACGCAGTCTCATGCATAAAATCATCTCTTTCAATATAATTTTCATTTAACAAACCTCATCACACATTTACTCTTAAAAACCTACAGTTTTATTTTTGGCCATTAATGTAGCTAACATTTAGTAACGTAAGTTTAATATTCTCAAATAAACTTTATATTTAAGAGTGAGTTTGTTTCCCTTTAATTCACTCATATTTGTATTACACGTCCCGGCGCAGCCTGGGACCATATCTGCATCACCACTCAAATACTGATTATAATTTCAGATTTTGGAAACACCATATGTAAGATTAAATTCTGCTGATATTTGAACGTATATTCTCTATTCATAGGAATATATATATATATATATATATATATATATATATATATATATATATATATATATATATATATATATATATATGTATATATATATATATATATATATATATATATATATATATATATATATATATATATTTATATATATATGTATATATATATATATACATATATATATATATATATATATATATATATATATATATATATATATATATATATATATATATATATATATATATATATATATATATATATATATATATATATATACATATATATATATATATATATATATATATATATATATATATATATATATATATATATATATATATATATATATATATATATATATATATATATATATATATATATATATATATATATATATATATATCTTATTCTAAAACACAGGTCTTACATCCCATCTAGCTGGACGTAACTATTATGGTGCTTGAGCCTCTGCCATCCTCGAGCCTGGAGGTTACCTGGAGGTTATTCCGGGGATCAACGCCCCCGCGGCCCGGTCCATGACCAGGCCTCCCGATGGATCAGGGCCTGATCAACTAGGCTGTTACTGCTGGCCGCACGCAGTCCAACGTACGAGCCACAGCCCGGCTGATCCGGCACTGACTTTAGGTATCTGTCCAGCTCTCTCTTGAAGGCAGCCAGGGGTTTATTGGCAATTCCCCTAATGCTTGATGGGAGGCTGTTGAACAGTCTTGGGCCCCGGACACTTATGGTGTTTTCCCTTAGTGTACCAATGGCGCCCCTACTTTTTATTGGGGGCATTTTGCATCGCCTGCCCAGTCTTTTACTTTCGTAGGGAGTGATTTCTGTGTGCAGATTTGGGACCATTCCTTCCAGGATTTTCCAAGTGTAGATTATGATATATCTCTCCCTCCTGCGTTCCAACGAGTACAAGTCAAGTGCTTCCAAGCGTTCCCAGTAGTTAAGGGGCTTGACAGAACTTATACGTGCAGTAAAGGATCTCTGTACACTCTCTAGATCTGCGATTTCACCTGCTTTGAATGGAGATGTTAATGTACAGCAGTATTCCAGCCTAGAGAGAACAAGCGATTTGAAAAGGATCATCATTGGCTTGGCATCTCTTGTTTTGAACGTTCTCATTATCCATCCTATCATTTTCTTTGCACGTGCGATCGTGGCACTGTTGTGATCCTTGAATGTGAGATCCTCAGACATTACTATGCACTGACCTTATAATCTTCTGATCTGCTCTTACCAGTTCATAATACATCTCTGCTGCCTTTGACTTCTCTCACGAGGCGTTGATGACGAATCTTGTTATTTCCTGGCAAATACGTTAACTTTATGATTATCTTGAGCAGCGCGTTGGGATGAAGGCAAAGACTGTTTGCAACATGTGAAGCCCTAGGCAGCTGACTGTGAAGTGGGAGGAAAGTTGGTGGAGGGATGTGTGATGTTGGTGATCGGGGTCGCGTTTTGTTCGTCAGAGAACAGGAAACACCCTGTGACACCCTGGTCGGAAAGTGTAATACCGACAGGCATTTGCGTAAACACACGTATGCAGAGCAAGCATTTAGTTTACATAAAAATACCTCTAAGTGAACGACTTAAAAAAATAGCTTTATTGACAAGGGAGTTTGTCAGCAAAGTTTTCCACCACATTTAAATAAAAGATTACCAGAGCAATGCCTTAGAATATAACGCTTTATTATTGTAAAGCCTGAGCTTGCTAGCACCTGCAGCTCACAACACTGCCATCCCCACGAGCCCCTTTGGGGCGGGGCAGATGGCAGACCAGAGGCCTAGCTTCTCCCTACGAGCCCCGTGAGGGCGGGGACTGTGGCTAGGCCTGGAGACACTTGGTCCCAAAGATGAGGGGGTACTTGTACCTCCTCCCATGGGAGACTTAAGTCTCGAGACACTCCCCAGATAGGGAGCCAAGGCCGGGTCACCACTCTTGGAAAAGACCCAGGCCGGGAGAGTACCGGCGAATAAAAAAAAAAAAAGTTTCAAGTTAAGGCACCAATATGGAGTTCCCTCTCTTTCTCGCTCTCTCTCTGTCTCTCTCTCTATTTTTCACTTCTCTCTTTCACTTCTCACCCTGTTTCCTTCTACCTCTTCCCCCCTTTCCGTCACTTCTCTCCCTCCCTCTTCTCTTCTACCTTCTATCTCCCAATTCATTTCTTTCTCTCTCTTCCCCTCCATCTCTCTCTCTCTCTTCTCCCTTCTCCACTTCCCTCTCTTCTACACTTCTCTGCTTCATCCAGCTATCAGAACTCTTCTGAAATTTGCTGGCGCTGGAGTCAGCGGCGTCAGCAGTCCCGGATAACTCTGAAATAACTTCATTTTTTATCTTCTCCATCATCACGTGAGATGGCAACCACCACCACCATTCCCAATGACACCAACAAATATTTCTCCTTAAAACTTATTTCCAATCCAACATCCTTCCTTCTTCCCAGTCCCTCTCCTCCTTCCCAAACATTAAATTTGAATTTTATCCAATTTGTCTTTTAATATATATCAGAAGTTGTTCAGTTTGAATTAAGATATATTTCAGCAGCTGTAAAATTTTAAAAGATTTATTTTTCAGACGCTAGTTTTATTTAAAATATAATTCTGACTCAGTTCGCTTTGACTTGGGATGAATTGAACCGCATCATGTACCATGAACAAATATAATGACACTTTCCGTAGTACAGACTAGTAGAAGAACTGTGTACTAGTATCGTTACAGTAATGAGATACAATGATGACAGAATGAATTAAGACACATGTGCAACATCTGGATGTCTGAGGACTGAGGGACTGATTATCCCATCTTCTACTGTCCTCGTACAGCATCTGTATTGATAAAGTCACTGGCTGGCGAAACGTCTCCAATAAAAATATCCAGATGCTCCACATGTCGCATATTCCTTACGTATTAGTTTCAGAAAAGCGTACTAGCAAAAGATATGCGAAGATATATCAATGGCTTTATACAGAGTGGTGTATTTCAGATCAGCTCTTCCTTGTTTATCAAGGCAGGTCGTAACATCGACGAGCGTTTAAACTAAAAAAGGTTCAGATCATTTAGTTGACTCTAATGCCTTCCAAAAAGTGTTTATCCGAAAATGTATATTACCATTTTTTCTATCTCTTTTTCTAAGTAGTATATCTCTCTGTCTCTCCTCAAATGCATCGCTTTAATGTCTCTCGCTTTTTTAAATCTTACCTCTGAGAACACAACCAAACACAAAGATACTCTGACAAATGCGTGCACGCACAAAAGAGATACGATCACAACATAAAAGAGATTCCGAGCCATCGAGCAGTTGGGGAGAAACAGGCAGTTTCAGGGTGATGGTGCTGGGACGATGGGTTATAACTGGAAAATGAGAAAAATGTTAGGAGGAGCTACCGAACGAGGGTAGTAAAAGTTACATTACTAGGAAGAGAAAATTGTGGAGGCGAACTTTATAAACTGTAGTTCAAATCCCTAATCCCAAGCGGTTAAAATTTTCTGTATAAGTACTGAAAATTTTTCACACTAAATATGGTGAATGATTAAAGAAAACGAGTTTATTAAGTTCTACAAAACTAGTGGATATGAGAACCAGGGAGAAAATGATAACAAAGGAGAATTTCTTGCAAGGAACCGACAGGACGGATAGAGATTGACAGTTTGATAAGCGACTGAGAACAACAAGGCATGATTAGAAGCTCAAGAAGCAAATCGATTACAAATACGGCAGAAAGTAAGTCTTTAGCCGACAGGTTACCTGGAGTTTACCGGAGTCGCTTCCAGGGGGTCACCAGCCCCGCCGCCCAGCCCCAGGCCAGGCCTCCTGGCTTCCGGCCTAATCGATCAAGCTGCCAACAGCTCAACGTATGCACTAGAACCCTGTTGATCAGGAACTGTTTTGTATCTAATTCCCTTTATGCATTAAAGGAGGATGTTGAAGAGTCATCGATGAAGGGGTCTACCTGGAGTCTACCTGGAGGGTATTCCGGTGGATCAACGCCCCCGCCGCCCGGTCCATGACCAGGCCTCCTGGTGCATCAGGGCTTGATCAACGAGACTGTTACTGCTGGCCGCACATAGTCCAACGTACGAACCACAGCCCGGCTGATCCTGCACTGACTTTAGGATTCTTTTGTCCAGCTCCCTAAAGAAGACAACCAGGGATCTATTGGTGATTCCTCTTATGGGTGGGGGAAGGCTGTTGAGCAGTCTTGGGCCCCGGACACTTATTGTGTTTTCTCCTAGTGTACTAATGGCGCCTCTACTTTTCACTGGGGGTGTGTTGCATCGCCTGCCAAGTCTTTTCCTTTCGTAGTGGTAGAGGCAAATTATCTGTACAGTTTAAAGAACAGTTACGATAAGGCCCATGATGCCAAGAATTTATTGCAAGCGTTATAAGTAACTGAGAGGCAGATTGAGAGATTCGATTCCTGAAACCGCAACTAGGTAAGTATGGACACACTGTATACGTATTGAAGGGACTGGTAGGTAATGAGCTAATCTCAGTAGTAGTACCAGTTCCTAGTAACCAGTTACCAGTAACCAGTGTACCAGTAGATGACTCACTACCAACCGTCTGTGTGAATCATTGACTGTATTCATATTCCTGCTGACCATAGCAGGATTCCAAACACCCTCACCCTGTATGTGAGTCAGTCGAAGTTAGGCAGCAGAGAGAGGCAGGTCGGCTGTTGGCACTTCCCATACTTCCCGATATATATTATACGTACTACCAGCCTACGTGAGTATTTTTACCCATCCACGTATCGAAAACCCACTTGACAGAAATCACAGGGGTGGTAGGAAATACTTCTCCATTCTTAGGATGTTGGAACAGGTGTGTCCCGTCATCAACTTAGCCCTGCATCGTTTATTCCCCCGACCATCCTCTACTCTCTCCATCTTGCCCCTGTCCTTTCCTGCGTCCTGCAGTCCTTTCTCGTTCCAACTCATAACCCCCCTTCCACTCGCCCCGCCCAAACCGTGTTCTATTGCAGCCTTATGGTAAGACGGGAAAGAAGTTTCGCCGTAGACTACGACCCCGGCTCAACTTGTGGTCCAGATTATACGAGACACTTGAACGCTTGTTTAGATGTATAGTGAGGCACTTGCAATTTGTGAAGGTAGGAGGAGAATGCAGAAATAACTCCTTGTTTTGGTTATAAACCATGTTTTATATTTTTATCATTTACGTTCATACAGCAGTTCCTACTCAGATTTTTGACTGCTCTCCTGCATAATTACCAACATGAGAAGAGGCGAGTTCTGCAAGCTTGTGAGGATCTTTTGTGGAGACTACTGTTCCTCGAATAATTTATTTACACTTACAAACGTAACTAATATATACTGTTTTTAAGTGCTGAAGGCGTTCAAATAAATATTTAATTTTAATTAAAAAACTAAACCGCGGAGATGTAACTATTTAAAAAAAATGTGCATCTTATCAAAAAACTCCCTAAAAATGATAGTAAGGTCCAAAAATTTTGTAAAAGTTAATGAAAGATAATAGAAGCAAAACAGAGTATTTATTTAAGAGCTAAAGTCTTCATCGGCAAAGTCCTGTATTTCGTCTTGAATCTACTAAGCTACGAAGACTTTAAGGAATTACTAAAGAAATGGAGGTCTACCTACCTGGAGTCTACCTGGAGGGTATTTCGGGGATCAACGCCCCTGTGGCCCTGTCCACGACCAGGCCTCCCGTGCAATACAGATACACAGGAGCACAACTGAAAGTTGACAGCGAGTTTGAGTCACAGGGATTTCAGGAAGTACTTCCTCAACCTTAGAGTAGTCCGGAAATAGAACGATCTGGAGAGTGGAGTGGAAGAAACAGGATTCAAACATGTGTTTAAAAGCTACGATATGGCTCTCGAAGACAGGGTGACCCTATTAGTGGCTAGCAAAGAAGCAGGCCCAGGAGCAGAGATTGGACCTCTACAACTATATATAGGTAAGTACATGCTCACGCACACACACACACACACACACACACGCACACACACACACACACACACACACACACACACACACACACACACACACACACACACACACACACACACACACGCACACACACACACACACACACACACACACACACACACACACACACACACACACACACACACACACACACACACACACACACACCATCAGGGTATCTGCACCTTCATGTAAACCAGGCCACTGCCGATTATTCAGCCTCTTCTCCATTAGGAAATTACGCTAGAAACCTTGTGAAGGGAGACTGAGGTGAAGACCCAAGATAACCTGTGCTTGTGAGAGAGAGAGAAAGAGACAGAGAGAGAGAGAGTGAGAGAGAGGGGGCATGATACTTACTTACATTTACATAACATGTGCACACATGTACATGTAACCCTGTATACCCATTTAACATACAGTTATCTGTGCAACATGAAGGGTTAACGTGTATAACTAACATATATATCTTTGTAGCCTGCACATGTTTTGTGCTTGAGATATAATATCATTGGGTGCAGCATCAGGAAGGTATGAGATAAAAGAGTTGGGGATAAGAAAAAAAATAGATAATAAGAAGAATGATATAAAGAAATTGATGAGATTCCTCCGAGTCAGTCACTGATGCCGAAATGAAAAAGGAAGATGATGAAATATATAACGAAAACCAGACAAGAAAAGAAAATAATATGAAAGCGACATAAAATGAAGAAAAAGAGAAAGAAAAACAGCTTGAAAACTTAAAAATGTAAAGCATAAATATAGCACGAAAAATAGAAAGTTAAATATTTAAGATTTGGAAAATTTTCCAGTTAAGGGCTTGTGTACAGACAAGAATATATTCACCGAGACTTAAATGTGTTGGTCTCTCCTTACACACACACACACACACACACTGTACTCACCTAGTTGAGGTTGCAGGGGTCGAGTCCAAGCTCCTGGCCCCGCCTCTTCACTGGTCGCTACTAGGTCACTCTCCCTGAACCGTGAGCTTTATCATACCTCTGCTTAAAGCTATGTATGGATCCTGCCTCCACTACATCGCTTCCCAAACTATTCCACTTACTGACTACTCTGTGGCTGAAGAAATACTTCCTAACATCCCTGTGATTCATCTGTGTCTTCAACTTCCAACTGTGTCCCCTTGTTACTGTGTCCCATCTCTGGAACATCCTGTCTTTGTCCACCTTGTCAATTCCTCTCAGTATTTTGTATGTCGTTATCATGTCCCCCCATCTCTCCTGTCCTCCAGTGTCGTCATTTTGTATGTGTGTGTGTGTGTGTGTGTGTGCTGGTGTGTGTGTGTTCTGGTGTGTGTGTGTGTGTGCCTGTGTGTGTGTGTGTGTGCTGGTGTGGGTGTGTGCTGGTGTGTGTGTGTGTGTGCTGGTGTACTCACCTACTTGTACTCACCTAATTGTGGTTGCAGGGGTCGAGACTCAGCTCCTGGCCCCGCCTCTTCACTGATCGCTACTAGGTCCTCTCCCTCTCTGCTTCCTGAGCTTTGTCATACCTCTTCTTAAAACTATGTATGGTTCCTGCCTCCACTACTTCACTTGCTAGGCTATTCCACTTCCTGACGACTCTATGACTGAAGAAATACTTCCTAACGTCCCTGTGACTCGTCTGAGTCTTCAGCTTCCAGTTGTGACCCCTTGTTTCTGTGTCCCCTCTCTGGAACATCCTATCTCTGTCCACCTTGTCTATTCCCCGCAGTATCTTGTATGTCGTTATCATGTCTCCCCTGACCCTTCTGTCCTCCAGTGTCGTCAGTCCGATTTCCCTCAACCTTTCCTCGTACGACATTCCCCTGAGCTCTGGGACTAGCCTTGTTGCAAACCTTTGTACTTTCTCTAACTTCTTGACGTGCTTGACCAGGTGTGGGTTCCAGACTGGTGCTGCATACTCCAGTATGGGCCTAACATACACAGTGTACAGTGTCTTGAACGATTCCTTATTAAGGTATCGGAACGCTATTCTCAGGTTTGCCAGGCGCCCGTATGCTGCAGCAGTTATTTGGTTGATGTGTGCCTCCGGTGACGTGCTCGGTGTTATGGTCACCCCAAGGTCTTTCTCCCTGAGTGAGGTCTGTAGTCTTTGTCCACCTAGCCTATACTCTGTCTGCGGTCTTCTTTGCCCCTCCCCAATCTTCATGACTTTGCATTTGGCAGGATTGAATTCGAGAAGCCAGTTTCTGGACCACATGTCCAGCCTGTCCAGGTCTCTTTGCAGTCCTGCCTCATCCTCATCCGATTTAATTCTTCTCATCAACTTCACATCATCTGCGAATAGGGACACTTCAGAGTCTATTCCTTCCATCATGTCGTTCGCATATATCAAAAATAGCACTGGTCCTAGAACTGACCCCTGTGGGACCCCGCTCGTCACAGGCGCCCACTGTGATACCTCTTCACGTACCATGACTCGTTGCTGCCTCCCTGTCAGGTATTCCCTGATCCATTGCAGTGCCCTCCCTGTTATATGCGCCTGATCCTCCAGCTTCTGCACTAATCTCTTGTGGGGAACTGTGTCAAAGGCCTTCCTGCAGTCTAGGAAAACGCAATCAACCCACCCCTCTCTCTCGTGTCTTACTTCTGTTACCTTGTCATAAAACTCCAGGAGGTTTGTGACACAGGATTTGCCTTCCATGAACCCATGCTGGTTTTCATTTATAATCTTGTTCCGTTCCAGGTGTTCCACCACTCTCCTCCTGATAATCTTCTCCATGACTTTGCACACAATACATGTCAGAGACACAGGTCTGTAGTTTAGTGCCTCGTTTCTGTTTCCTTTCTTAAATATGGGGACTACATTTGCTGTCTTCCATTTCTCAGGTAGTTGCCCAGTTTCAAGGGATGTGTTGAAGATTGTGGTTAGGGGCACGCACAGCATCTCTGCTCCTTCTCTAAGGACCCATGGGGAGATGTTGTCCGGTCCCATCGCCTTTGAGGTATCAAGGTCACTTAGCAGCTTCTGCACCTCCTCCTCGGTTGTTCGTATGTCATCCAACACTTGTTGGTATATTCCCTCTTGATGTTCCCTTCTGTGCTGTCTTCCCACAGCCCTTCCTGTCTCTACTGTAAAAACTTCCTTAAATCTCCTGTTTAGCTCCTCACATACCTCCTGATCATTTCTTGTGAGTTCTCCACCTTCTGTCCTCAATCTGATCACCTGGTCTTTGACTGTTGTCTTCCTCCTGATGTGGCTATACAACAGTTTCGGGTCAGTCTTGATTTTCGATGCTATGTCATTTTCATACTGTCGCTGGGCCTCCCTCCTTACCTGTGCATACTCGTTCCTGGCTCTGCGACTGATCTCCCTATTTTCGTGTGTTCTCTGCCTTCTGTACTTTTTCCATTCTCTATTGCACTTTGTTTTTGCCTCCTTACACCGTCGGGTAAACCAGGGGCTCGTTCTGGTCTTCCCATTGTTTCTGTTGCCCTTGGGAATAAACCTTTCCACTGCCTCCTTGCATTTTGTTGTTACATATTCCATCATTTCATTTACTGGCTTTCCTGCCAGTTCTCTGTCCCACGGAACCTCCTGCAGGAAGTTCCTCAACCCTATGTAGTCCCCTCTTTTATAGTCAGGCTTTTCCCATTCAACTCCTGTTACTCTCTCCACTTGCAACTCTACTATGTATTCAAAGCACAGAACCACGTGGTCACTAGCTCCTAGGGGACTCTCATATGTGATGTCCTCAATGTCTGAACTGCCCAGGGTGAACACAAGGTCCAATCTTGCTGGTTCATCCTCCCCTCTCACTCTGGTAGTGTCCTTAACATGTTGGTGCATGAGGTTTTCCAGCACCACGTCCAACATCTTGGCTCTCCATGTTTCGGGACCCCCATGTGGCTCCAGGTTTTCCCAGTCAATCTCCCTGTGGTTGAAATCCCCCATAACCAGCAACTTTGCTCTGCTGGAGTGAGCTCTTCTTGCCACCTCAGCAAGTGTGTCCACCATTGCTCTGTTGCTCTCTTCATATTCCTCTCTTGGCCTCCTGCAGTTCTGTGGTGGATTATACATCACTGCAATGACCACCTTGTGCTCCCCAGACTGAAGTGTACCTACTATGTAGTCTCTTTCTCCCGTCTCGTCTATGCCTTCCATTTTCTCGAATTTCCATCTGTTTTTTACGAGCAGAGCAACCCCTCCTCCCCCTCTGCCCCTTCTATCTTTCCTCATGATCTGGTATCCTGGTGGGAAGATTGCATCTGTTATTGTCTCCGTGAGTTTTGTTTCTGTAACTGCTATGATGTCTGGGGACTTCTCATTGATTCTTTCTTGCCATTCCTCATGTTTATTCGTTAATCCATCCGAATTTGTGTACCAAAAACTGTTCTTCAACTTCTGTGTGTGTGTGTGTGTGTGTGTGTGTGTGTGTGTGTGTGTGTGTGTGTGTGTGTGTGTGTGTGTGTGTGTGTGTGTGTGTGTGTGTGTGTGTGTGTGTGTGTGTGTGTGTGTGTGTGTGTGTGTGTGTGTGTGTGTGTGTGTGTGTGTGTGTGTGTGTGTGTGTGTGTGTGTGTGTGTGTGTGTGTGTGTGTGTGTGTGTGTGTGTGTGTGTGTGTGTGTGTTGAGTGGAATTGACAAGGAGAGTGGGAGTCTCTCACTAGGAGAGTGGGAGTCTCTCACTAGGAGAGTGGGAGTCTCTCACTAGGAGAGTGGGAGTCTCTCACTAGGAGAGTGAGAGTCTCTCACTAGGAGAGTGGGAGTCTCTCACTAGGAGAGTGGAAGTCTCTCACTAAGAGAGTGAGAGTCTCTCACTAGGAGAGTGGGAGTCTCTCACTAGGAGAGTGGGAGTCTCTCACTAGGAGAGTGGGAGTCCCTAATAAGTAGAGTGAGAATCCCAGACAAGGAAACAAGGATTCTCGAACTCCTGTAGGCCCCTAAGGCGATGTTCCTCTACTGTCTTCTAAGGATGTGCTTCTTATAGGTCATGATGTACCGCGTGTGTGGAGTTTGCTCAGGTTGTGTTTGTTTTGAGGTGTTTGCTACACTTATAGTTGTGTAGTCACGCACCTCACTGTTGAAGCTGTGATTACATTTACTTTTTCCCAACTGTTCGCAAACACTCGCACGCACATACAAACACACATTCATAAGGACTTCCAACCACACTCACACACACATGGAATCCACACCTGACTAAGCAAATTCTGAAGCATTCTAACATATCAAGATCTGAAACATCACAAGATAATAGCTAAGAGGAATGTAATATGAAAGATAGATTAAAAGAACAAGTCAAAGCGTAACATACAAACGGTGTCTCCAGACATAAGCAAAATATCTGCATACAACAATATATAACCATTGGATTTTTAAGCACGTACTTGTTTGTAATTGCTCCACAAACGTTATTCAGGAAACTTTACTTTGTGCTAGGTTTCATTGACTAGATTATAATTTATTTAAAATATGTATTTTGGCGAATAAGTACGGCAAATGTAACAGCAAAAAATAAGTTGAAAATCGCACTTTTAAATGCTACATCACAAGCAGACATGTTGAAAATGTTTGGAATAAAGGCCCGTAGTGTTTTTTATTATTATTATTATTTTTTTTTTTTGCTTATTGGTTGGCATACGAACGTTGAAGTTACTACATGTAATAATCAAGTAAAAAATTAACTATCGAATCTGAGTACAGGTTGGAGGAGACACTTTCATGTCGTGCGAAACATTCGGAGGCAACAATCTAGAAAGTGATCGTCGAGAGGATTGTGACAACTGCTGGAAAGCAAACATTCAGATGAGCAACGCAATGTTTGGAAATATTTGTATGGTGTCAGAGTGGTGAAAGATTAAGCAATGGGTGACCTATGGGCTCTGAGAACCGCTGATGAAACAACTCGTGGTTTGCAGATGCTATTTCAACTTCATTAAAAACATATGCTAGAAAGCAACAAGTAGATGGATATTAGGCTCAAAAGCTGAGCTAGAAGCCGCCAAGACTCGAACCCGGTAAATACAAACTGGAATGGTATAAACCTTGAAAATAAATACAAATTGGAATGTGCAAATAGGTAGGTATAACTTTCTGAATCGAACTTAATGAAAATAATATCGGCATTGATATTACATAACGTGTTCTTGCGTAAATATATTTTTGTACACAGTGAATTTAGTTGCATTGGGAGCTCTCCACTAAATATGCAAGGGTTAAATGACGTGTTCCTGATGCACCAAACATATTACTGAAAACAAGGGGGATTGCACATACACTGATATTACTTTGCTTATTCTATGGAGGGAGAGAGAGGGACAGAGAGAGAGAGAGAGAGAGAGAGAGAGAGAGAGAGAGAGAGAGAGAGAGAGAGAGAGAGAGAGAGAGAGAGAGAGAGAGAGAGAGAGAGACAGACAGACAGACAGACAGACAGACAGACAGACAGAGACAGAAATCGTCAGACAGTGCGGGTTTAGATATCAGGGAGAAACAACGACACAGAGAAGCAAATACAATGAAAGAGAGTAGTAATATTGACGTTTCTAATTAAGTCACGAGCACTGCATTTCTCCGTGTCTTAATATAGCTGTCTGTGTCTCCTTGTATATCACTGGAGCAGTCTGTGCCTAAGCCTCTGTCGAAGTTCTTGTGGCTGACTGTCAATCACTATCTCTATCACTTTACTGCTACTTATGTCGTGGGCTCTGTCCCGATGTCTGTTTCAGTCCGTCGTGTTCCTTGCCACTATTTCTCTCATTGACAATGCCTCACGCTCTCTTGTGTTCTTTATTTATGCTCCTGTTGCTGTGTCTTCCGCAGTCTGTCGATTTTTTTTGGTCGTTGCCTTTACCAATGCCTATATCGCTGTCTATTTCACAGCTGTTGTTTTGCCGTTCTCCCTCTCCCAATTTCTTTTCCTCTCCCTCCCTTTCTCCCTCTCTCTCTCTCTCTCTCTCTCTCTCTCTCTCTCTCTCTCTCTCTGACCCCTGTGGGTAACTTGGCCACATCCACAACATCAATCTTCCCTGACGCCTCTCACCCGAGTTTGGCAGTACACCTCTTTGCTTTTCAGCCAGGAAAATCCTCCCTCAGTTTTATGGGGGAGGAAAAGCCAATATGTTTTAAAAGCAAAACGAGAGATATCGTTCGCTGCTCCGGAAATCTATAAATATTTTGGAATTTTTGCGGTTTCATTGTTTAAACATTTGCACAGACGAAAGCACACACGTTCAATAGAAAGTCGAAAAAATTGAGAGAGCAACAAGAAAGAACAATAAGAATTAGAATTACATAGATAAATTGTCCATAATATGTCAGCTTATCTTTAGATTTTCTTAGAAACTTTACACATTTGCTGTAATTTATTGAAAGAATTAGATTAGCATATACCAGCTTTGCGTTGGCAGAAATATGTACCTGTAAATATTTATATTTCTGCTAACGGAAAATTATAAACGTAAATGTAAATATATTCTCCAGAATTTTTTAAGTTACCATACATAAACAACCAAGCTAGCCTTTACTTTCATAATACTTTAAATTCTTTTGCGTGTCCATAAATTCCATTCATATTGAATACAATGGAATATTTACACTCGTATTCTGACTTTCTCTGGGAATTTTCTAAAATATATATATATATATATATATATATATATATATATATATATATATATATATATATATATATATATATATATATATATATATATATATATGTCGTGCCGAATATGTAAAACTGGTCAATTAGCAAGAACTCATTTAAAATTAAGTCCTTTCTAAAATTTTCTCTTATACGTTTAAAGATATATTTTTTTCATTAATGTTAATGTAAAAATTTTTAATTTTGCTCCAAAAGAATCTTAGAAAACTTACCTAACCTTATTATAACAAGAGCAATTTATTTTAGCCTAACCCAACTAAATATATTTTAGATTTGTTTACAATAATTTAATACTAAACAAACACAGTGAAATATATTTTTTTCGTTAGGTTCAGAATGATTTTGGCGAAATTATTGCATACACAAATTTTCACTTGTCCTATATGGCAAGATGAGCGTTGCTATTTAAGCCAAGATCGCAAGTTCTGCCTATTCGGCACGACATATGTAAATATATATATATATATATAAATATATATATATATATATAAATATATATATATATATATATATATATATATATATATATATATATATATAGGTATATATATATATATATATATATATATATATATATATATATATATATATATATATATATATATATATATATATATATATATATATATATATATATATATATATATATATATATATATATATATATATATGCAAAACAACCACTCTGAAAGAGTATAGAGAAATTCCAAGCGCTTTCGTGACTACTCACATTATCCTTGATAATGTGAGTAGTCACGAAAGCGCTTGGAATTTCTCTATTCTTTCAGAGTGGTTGTTTTGCATATTTTGAAATCACCTGTTTACTGTGATCTTATTGCATATATATATATATATATATATATATATATATATATATATATATATATATATATATATATATATATATACATATTTATAGGATACTTTATATTTTAGGGGTTAAAGTGTTCTTGATTTTATCGTAAAACCGAATTGCAGTCTTAAAGGTAATGGGAGCAATCCTATTATCTGTCTCAGTGCTGGAGGCAATGATGTTGGCAGATATAGGAGTGAGGACCTGATTAGCAGGTATGGGTCAGCAATAGAAATAATTAGGAGGAAGGGTGGGAACCCTGTCATATATGGTATTTTGCCAAGGAGAGGAGTTGGAAATGAATGGTTGTCCAGGGCAATTGGTGTCAATTGCTGTCTGGACAAATACTGTAGGGAAAATGCGGTAACATTCATTGACAACTGTGACCTCTTCTATGGCAGAAATGACATGTATGCCAGGGATGGGGTTCACTTATCTAGGTGTGGGGTGGGGGCACTGGCAACTGCAGTGGAGGGAGCTGTTAGGACTTTAAACTAGGAATAGTTAGTGGTATGGGTTTTGGCAGGAAAACAGTGAAGTCCCAGTGTAGTAATATTATGAGTTCTAGGGGAACTAGTAATAAGCAGAACGAGGTAGATATTGAAAAGCCAGTGACATTGGGTGATAAGGACAGTAATAGGTTTAGTAGAAAAACAGAAATGAGCAGGAAGGGTAAAGAGAAAGGAGAGTCTTTCAATGTTTATTATGCTAATAGCCGTAGTGCTAGGAATAAGATGGACGAGTTGAGATTAGTTGCTAGTGCAGGTAACATTGATGTATTTGCCTTAACTGAGACGTGGTTTAATTAAAAAAGTCGGGACATGCCTGCGGAATGTCACATTCAGGGTTTTAAATTGTTCCAAGTAGATAGAAGTATCGGGAAGGGGGGTGGGGTGGCATTGTATGTCCGAGATCGCTTGAACTGTTGCATAAAAACGGGTATTAAGTCTGAAGTAACACATACAGAGTCTGTTTGGATAGAATTTTCAGAGGGGCATGAAAAACTGATTTTAGGAGTGATATACCGTCCCCCAAACTTAGATAGGGACCAAGGCAGACTACTATGGGAGGAAATTGTTAAGGCCACAAGGCACGATAATGTAGTAATTCTAGGAGACTTTAACTTTAGTCATATCGATTGGAATTTCTTGACTGGGAATTTAGAATCATACGACTTCTTAGAAGTAGTTCAGGATTGTTTTTTGAAGCAGTTTGTGACAGAACCTACAAGGGGAAATAACCTGCTTGACTTAGTTCTGGCAAACAATGAATCCCTTGTTAATAATTTAGAAATTTCAGAGGAACTGGGTGCTAGCGACCACAAATCAATTACATTTAGCATTGAATGGAAGTACGATAGTAGCGATAACTCAGTAACAGTCTCAGATTTTCGCTTAGCAGATTACGATGGGCTTAGAGAACACTTATCTGTTGACTGGGGTAACGAAGAGAGCTATCAATATGACAGTTTTCTGAACACTATACATGCTGCTCAAAGAACGTTTATCCCATATAAAGAAATTAGATCAAATAGAAATGACCCAAAATGGATGAATAATAGGCTCAAATATCTACTAGGGCATAAGAAAGGAATTTATAGGCGTATCAAAGGAGGTGAGGGTCATCTTATGAATCAGTATATTGACATTAAGAGGGACATTAAAAAGGGGATAAGAAAAGCTAAATGGGACTATGAAATTATAGTTGCTAGGGATTCTAAAACTAACCCAAAAAGTTTTTTCCAGGTCTATAGAACAAAAGTTAGAGATAAGATAGGTCCCCTTAAAAATAACTATGGGCATCTTACTGACAAAGAGAATGAAATGTGCTCGATTTTAAATAATTATTTTCTCTCAGTTTTTACACAGGAAGACACTAACAATATTCCAGTAATTAATTTTTATAGTGGGCTAGAAGATAAATTATGTAACATCACAGTCACTAGTGAAATGGTTGTGAAGCAGATAGACTGAAGCAAAATAAGTCGCCGGGTCCTGATGAGGTTTTTTCAAGGGTTCTTAAGGAATGCAAAATGGAACTCTGTGAACCATTAACTAATATTTTTAATTTATCTCTTCAAACAGGTGTAGTGTCTGATATGTGGAAGATGGCTAATGTAATTCCTATTTTTAAAACAGGGGACAAGTCGTTACCGTCAAATTACCGCCCAATAAGCCTGACCTCAATTGTAGGCAAATTACTAGAGTCAATTATAGCTGAGATTATAAGAAGCCATCTCGATAAGCATAGCTTGATTAATGATACTCAGCATGGATTCACAAGAGGCCGGTCTTGTCTAACTAATTTATTAACTTTCTTCAGTAAAGCTTTTGAGGCTGTTGACCACGATAAAGAATTTGATATTATTTACTTAGATTTTAGTAAGGCTTTTGATAGAGTTCCGCACCAAAGACTGTTAAAGAAAGTGGCAGCTCATGGCATTGGGGGAAAAGTGCTCTCGTGGATCGAGTCATGGCTCACAGACAGGAAGCAGAGAGTGTCCATAAATGGGGTTAAATCCGAGTGGGGATCTGTAACAAGTGGCGTTCCACAGGGATCAGTCTTGGGCCCGTTGTTGTTTATAATATATATCAATGATCTTGATGAGGGAATTACTAGTGATATGAGCAAATTCGCCGATGACACAAAGATAGGTAGGATAATTGATTCAAACGTAGATGTTATGGAACTTCAGGAGGATTTAAACAAACTCTATTCTTGGTCAGAAAAGTGGCAGATGCAGTTCAATGTAGATAAATGCAAGGTTCTGAAGCTCGGGAGTGCCCATAACCCTAGTACTTATAAGTTAAATGATGTAGAACTTAGCCATACAGATTGCGAAAAGGACTTGGGGGTTATGGTGAGCAGCAACCTTAAACCAAGACAGCAATGCCTAAGCGTACGTAATAAGGCAAATAGATTACTGGGATTTATATCAAGAAGTGTAAGCAACAGAAGTCCAGAGGTCATACTGCAGCTTTATACATCATTAGTAAGGCCTCACCTAGATTATGCAGCTCAATTCTGGTCTCCATATTACAGAATGGACATAAATTCGTTAGAAAACATTCAGCGTAGGATGACTAAATTAATACATAGCATTAGAAATCTTCCTTATGAAGAAAGATTGAAGACTCTTAAGTTACATTCACTTGTTAGACGAAGAATGAGGGGAGACCTGATCGAAGTATATAAGTGGAAGATAGGTATTAATAAAGGGGATATTAATAAGGTCTTGAGGATATCTCTCCAAGAGAGAACCCGCAGTAATGGATTTAAATTAGATAAGTTTAGATTTAGAAAGGACATAGGAAAGTATTGGTTTGGAAATAGGGTAGTTGATGAGTGGAACAGTCTACCTAGTTGGGTTATTGAGGCTAGGACTTTGGGTAGTTTCAAATTTAGGTTGGATAAGTACATGAGTGGGAGGGGTTGGATTTGAGTGGGACTTTCACATCAGAGCTTATTTCTTGGGTAGCATTGAAAATTGGGTTGGGTCAAATGTTTTGTTAGTGGGATGAATTGTAAAGGACCTGCCTAGTATGGGCCAACAGGCCTCCTGCAGTGTTCCTCCTTTCTTATGTTCTTATGGGAGGAGGAGGAAAAGGAGGAGGAGGAGGAGGAGGAGGGGAGGTGGATGAATGTTCAGCAAGATTGCCCTTAACATGCGAGACCAACACATTTTCATTGCAATAACTCCGCCCACCTCTTCACCCCTACTTGAGCCAGGTTTTTTTCCCCTTGCTTATTTTCCATTAAAGTCTTCACCCGCTTTCACTAGCCTTTTCCCAGTTCTCCTCTCCGTTGTTTACCTATTTTTCTCCCTCCCCCATTCAAGAAGGGGTGGCAGCCGATCCTTGGATCAAGCCTTCTTAAGTCCAATTATACATTTCTTCATGGAAAAACACCACCCACCCTTTGTCTCTTCTTCTTCCTTTCTCCCTTTTTCCTTCCGACTCACCACTAGACCTCTAATGACTTCCCCCGTTCCTTTTCTCCCCTGCTCACCTTACCCTCCTGACGATTCATTTAACCTCTAGTCATATTTCCTCCCCTCGTGGCATATATTCCCCTCGTTGTGACAGGCATTATCACCTTCCTCGTTACGCTCGGCCGCCGTGTCTCTGAAGGAGCACTGCCTTGGAGTCACTAGCCCCGCCTAAATCTGGGACAGATATTTTAGGGGTCGGCCCTCGATTGCCAAGTATTATGAAGTTGGAAGAGGCGAGAGAGGGAGGGAGGAAAGAGATAGAGAGAGAGAGAGAGAGAGAGAGAGAGAGAGACGATGAGAACGTGTAACTGCTTTTAGGTTTTTCTTGCCACACATTATCTTACCAGAGCTCGAACTTGATGCCAGTACATGCTTCACTCACACCACGAGATCCAGACATCAGTAACGCTATGGGTAGCCAATATATATATATATATATATATATATATATATATATATATATATATATATATATATATATATATATATATATATATATATATATATATACGTATATTGTAAACCAAGAAGAGGTTATTTTTGGCCCGCATCATGGTGAGCAGAAACTCACATGACGCTCTAACCCACAGACACCACCAAATCCCTACAAGAATCACCCACCCAGCACAGCTAGGTGAGCTAGGTGTTTTACCGTAATTCGAGTACATACGGATTGTGGGTGACCTCAGAGCCTCAGAGTCCTCGGCTAGCCACAGTGTTGTTATTGATGTATATATATATATATATATATATATATATATATATATATATATATATATATATATATATATATATATATATATATATATATATATATATATATATATATATATATATATATATATATATATATATATATATATATATATATGAATTAATATTTCATTGCATATTATCTACAAGAATTTAATATTATATCTTTAAGTTAAAATTGGTCTTCACCTCATATCTCCGAATATCCATTAACTTAAATTCAGAGTTCATCACACTCTTTAAGAATAGAATAAATCATAATTTTCTGTTACCTGTAACAACCAAATTATCTAAGGCAGCAAATTAACGCCTTCCGGTGGGTGACTCGCACACACTTTACATGAAGTAAGAAAGTCCCAAGTGGATCATTAAGCGCAAGGAGTGGTGGAGGACTCGATCCTCTGTTCTGCTAGCGGTGAGTCAACCACTATGGTAGCAGCCAGGCTACCTGTAGTGGATCAAGGTGACGTTTACAATATAAGGCTCATTCACGATCACTGTCTTCCATTCCTTCAGGAGGGAGACGCCCTCATCACCTGGCTGAACCTTGAATGCACCATGTGTCAATGCGCCCAACATCCATCGCTCCATTATTCTGCAGCAATGGGAAGCCCACTGCAAAGACCCAGCCCCGCAAAACCCACTTGGGCACGTAGACCTTGATGGATGGGGAGTAAAACGTCTGGTCGAAGGGTGTGCCGAGTGTGGCCATGGTGCGATGGTCCGTGGACGGATATTGCCAAGGTTAAAGACTGAGGGAGGGGAGAGAGAGAGGAAAAAAAGGTGAACTGAGGAAAGAGACAAGTGGGACAAGGGTTCGGGGTAGAGAGAGAGAGGGGAGGGTGAACTTTCATTAACACACACACACACACACACACACACACACACACACACACACACACACACACACACACACACTACAAGGAGAGGTTAAGGGAAATCAACCTGACGACACTGGAGGACAGGAGAGATAGGGGGGACACGATAACGACATACAAAATACTGAGAGGAATTGACAAGGTGGACAAAGACAGGATGTTCCAGAGATGGGACACAGCAACAAGGGAACACAGTTGGAAGTTGAAGACACAGATGAATCACAGGGATGTTAGGAAGTATTTCTTCAGTCATAGAGTAGTCAGGAAGTGGAATAATTTGGGAAGCGATGTAGTGGAGGCAGGATCCATACATAGCTTTAAGCAGAGGTATGATAAAGCTCACGGTTCAGGGAGTGACCTAGTAGCGACCAGTGAAGAGGCGGGGCCAGGAGCTTGGACTCGACCACTGCAACCTCAACTAGGTGAGTACACACACAGTACACACACACACACACACACACACACACACACACGCGCGCGCGCGCGCACATGGAGCAGGGCGAGAGTGGACGTAGTAGCAATAAGCGAAGAGGCGGTGCCAAGAGCTATGAATCGACCCCTACAACCACAATTAGGTGAGTACAAACACACACAAACACACACACACACACACACACACACATACACACACACACATACACAAAACACACACACACACACACACACACACACGCACGCACACGCACAGACATTCACAAACGCACACGTAGGCCAAAGTAAGCTCATATTATGCCATAAATAAGGCAGACAAAATGCCCCATGAATATGTGACTAATTCACAACTCAGCTGAGACCAATTACTTCTTATTAGGCTGTTGTGTGCCGGTACATTGGCAGTCTGCCGGATTATAAATATATTGGTTCCTCAGCACACAATACAGAAACATAGATTTTCAATATCGGGTCATGTAGCCAAGGTGAAAGAAACCACCAATAAAGTAGTGCCTTTAATATTTTTGAATGCCACCGTATGATAAATTATCTTATAATCCTTATTTTGGAAAACTTTGTAGTCACATTCATTAGGAAAATAAAACTTATAGATTAATATATTTTGACTCTGTTTAACTAATATTTTATTGCATTTTTTCGATATGTTGTCCTTAGCTCATGAATATTATAGCATGCATCTGAGCTTGTATTGATATGCATTAAATTTTTTTACAGCTTTGTTTTAGACATCGACGAACTGTGAACAGTCATACGTACACACCCATGTACTTTCTCTCACACTCAAAACACATACACACAGAGGAGACCCCTGACCTGGTACTCGACCCCCCCCCCCCCACACACATATATATATATATATATATATATATATATATATATATATATATATATATATATATATATATATATATATATATATATTTGAATATTTTCTTCTCCTACCACCCCTTATATTTTATATTCTATGTGAACATTTATTAATAAACAGAATACATTTACAGAAAAAACAAACATGAATACAATGGTACAATGTATCAAAGATCATGAATTTCCTCCAGCTCCTCCGAGGCTGGACGCGAGCCAAGTATGCAGCAAGCATTTCCCCTCTGGATGGCTACGCTGAGGCGCTGGAACATGAAAGTGGCTGCCCTTGGGTCCCTGGTGGTGTCGATGAGTCTGGAACCCAATTCTTTAAGGAAACGTGTGGCATTTTTTCCCCATGATCCCAAGGTCTCTGATCCCACTGGGACAAATTGATACTGTTGGCTTATGTCCCTGTACTTGCTGATCTTGTACTCCTCCCTGTGGTCAGCAGCTCCTCCCTGTCGCCCACACTGTGATGGATATAGGTGTCAGCCAGTGTGGACACACAGGTATAGTCCCATGCTAAGAGCTTGCCATTCTTCCAAGGATAGATGGTGATCCCGTCGGGGCAGTTTGCTGGGTTGTGGGTATTGTTGGCTGCTAGTGATCGGGGCTCCCTCTCGGCTGGGCATCCAGCTGTAGCAAGGGTTCTCTTAATGATGTCGTTGACCTCATTGTGTCTTGCATGCCAGCCCTTGGTTTTGGAACAGTTAAGACCATGTAGACCGTATTGGTCTGCTTGTGCTTCGCCGCAAATACACGTATATTCTGTGTGAATTGGGGCAGCAAGGCGCAGAGCCACTGCAATACGGAGGGTCTTAGGGTCGAGTCGCGTTCCCATTGCCGATATGGGAACTGTTTGGAGGAAGTCCCCGGAGTGAGGTGCGCTCACAGCCTGGAGACGGGCAATCTCCCTATCTGATGTTGCAGCCCTGAGCATGTTGGCAAGCACCTTTTCAGCGATCGGGCCATCCCAGCTTGACTGTTTGTGAGCCAGTGCTGCACTAGGGTTTGGTGCTGGAGCAGCAAGAGTCTCCCATTCAGTGATGGCACTGGCATAGCTAGGGTCTTCTATTCCTGCTGAGTCACTGAGGGTATCAGGAAGAATTTGTCTTATCAACTCGTTTGATGCTATGGAAGAGGATAGGAAAGCTGGTAGAGCAATCTGGGAGGATCTGCGTACTCCTAGCCCTCCAAGCCTGACCGGAAGTGAGGCTTGCAACCACTGTCCATCTTCAAGGGAAAGATTCAATACACTCTCTAGCATGGTCTTAAGGAGAGAGTCATATTCCTTGAGTTTTGGACTGCTGAAGGCTGGGGAGCATCTCAGAAAGTAGGTAAGTTTTGGGATTGACAGGCACCTGGTGAGTAGGTAGAAGGCATCGTGTGTGTCAATGTCTTTCATCCTGCTTTCCATCGTCCGGAGGTCTGAGACTTTTTTTCTAGGATCAGATCGATGGCATTGGACCCAAGAGGAGCACCAAGGAGAGTGCTATTGGCTGGATCAATGGCTCGTGCTCCTGGTAAAACGGCGCTAATATTCTGGATCATCTGTTGATTGGTAGAAACTATTTCACATTTGGTGGGGTTTAAAGAAAGGTCCAGGCTTTCTCCCATGTCTTTAATTTTACTGATGTCCTCTAGGAGAGATTCTGTTGTGCCAGCTAGGGTACCGTCGTCCAGGAACCAGATATTGAGCTCGCTGGAGAGTGCTTCTGTGACTTCCTTGATGACCAAACAGAATAGAAAGGGGGCGAGAGGGTCCCCCTGTTGCACGCCCTCACATGAGTCAATTTCATGGTCCCCAAACAATAGTTTGGAAGTCACACTATAACACGATTCTATGAAGGGATAAAGGGAAGGGAAGTTTCTATAAACTGCTTGGAGAGCAGCATCCCTTCTGACTGAGTTGAAAGCGTTGGCAAAGTCCAATTTGGCCAAGGCTTTTTCATCGGACATGTTTTTGATATATACTCGTGCTGCGTGGGCAGCTATATATATATATATATATATATATATATATATATATATATATATATATATATATATATATATATATATATATATATATATATATATATATATGTCGTGCCGAATATGTAAAACTGGTCAATTAGCAAGAACTCATTTAAAATTAAGTCCTTTCTGAAATTTTCTCTTATACGTTTAAAGATATATTTTTTTCATTAATGTTAATGTAAAAATTTTTAATTTTGCACCAAAAGAATCTTAGAAAACTTACCTAACCTTATTATAACAAGAGCAATTTATTTTAGCCTAACCCAACTAAATATATTTTAAATACGTTTACAATAATTTAGTACTAAACAAACACAATCAAATATATTTTTTTCGTTAGGTTCAGAATGATTTTGGCGAAATTATTGCATACACAAATTTTCACTTGTCCTATATGGCAAGATGAGCGTTGCTATTTAAGCCAAGATCGCAAGTTCTGCCTATTCGGCACGACATATATATATATATATATATATATATATATATATATATATATATATATATATATATATATAT
>NW_027199137.1:0-7500 GCF_038502225.1 Cherax quadricarinatus
TTTATTTATTTATTTATTTATTTATTTATTTAAAAATTTGAGCACACATACAGAGGTACAAAAAATACAGATAAGAGCAGCATGCCAAAGCCACTTATACTATGCATAGCATTACGGGCTGGCTTAAAATTAACTTAAGATGAACTAAGCAATGATGACATCAGTGATAAAACTTTAATGTAAACAGATTACTATAAAGCACAAGTGAGTATTACAAAGACAGGTCATATGGTTGTATGCATTGTTGTACATTCAGTAGAATGGAGTATTCTGTTAGGTAGTGTATTTAAAAAATAATAAAGTTAGATTGGGTTTTAGGTTTAACATTTATGTGATATAATTGTGAGAAACATTTAAGATATACAATTTATAAGGTTCAGTTATTCAGTATTTTTTGGTTTTGGGTGAGTAAGTGATCTTTGAGAAGAGACTTGAATTTATAAACAGGTAGTGTTTCTTTTATATTTACAGGTAATGAGTTCCAGATTTTAGGGCCTTTTATGTGCATTGAGTTTTTGCATAGTGTGAGATGGACATGAGGAATATCAAAGAGTGATCTGTGCCATGTGTTATGGTCATGTGTTCTGTTGAGGTTGGCAAGGAGATGTTTGAGGGGAGGGTTAATATCAGAGTTAAGTGTTCTATGTATGTAATAGGTGCAGTAATAAGTATGGATGTTTTGTATGGTGAGTAGGTTTAGTGTATTGAATATTGGTGGAGTGTGCTGCCTATAGTGAGAATTTGTTATCATTCTAACTGCAGCCTTTTGTTGGGTAATTAGTGGTCTGAGATGGTTACTTGTTGTTGAGCCCCATGCACAAATTCCATAGGTGAGATAGGGGTAAATAAGAGAGTGATATAGGGCCAGGAGGGCTGACTGTGGAGCATAGTACCGTATCTTCGATAGTATGCCTACAGTCTTGGAAATTTTCTTAGAAATTTGTTGTATATGTGTATGAAATTTGAGTCTATTATCAAGGTGGATTCCTAAGAATTTTCCCTCTGTTAGCTTTGTGATAGGTGATCCGTTTATCATTATGTTAAGAGGGACATCTGTAGCTCTGTTACCAAACTGAATGAAGTAGGTTTTGTCAATGTTTAGTGTAAGTTTGTTAGTCCTCATCCAGGTAGATATTTTCTGTAATTCGGTATTTACAGTATTGGCTAGCGTGACTGGGCTCGGGTGGGAGAAGACGTATGTAGTGTCATCTGCAAATAGTGTGGGTTTGAGTAATTGCGAAGCATTTGGTAGGTCATTTATGTATAGGAGAAAGAGAAGAGGGCCAAGGACACTTCCCTGTGGGACACCAACTGTAATTGGTTGTGCAGAAGAGTTTGCCCCATTTGCATACACATATTGGCTTCTGTTGCTGAGGTATGACTTGAGGTAGTTGAGGGAGTGCCCTCTTATACCATAGTGTGACAATTTTACGTGAAGCAAGTCATGGTTAACTGTATCAAAAGCTTTACGTAAGTCAATGAAGATCCCCAGTGGGACTTCTTTTTTCTCTATTGCAGTGTATATATGTTCTAGCATGTGTATAATAGCATCATTAGTATTTTTATTTGGCCTGAATCCAAATTGGCAGGGGTTGAGTATGTTTTGGGAGATAAGGTAGGAGTAGATTCGTTTATGAATTAATTTTTCGAAGATTTTTGAGAGAGGGTGTAAGTTGGATATTGGCCTATAGTTATTCAACTCTGTTTGGTCTCCTCCTTTGTGGATCGGGGTGACCTTGCTATTTTGAGTACTGTAGGGAAGGTGGAGGATTCAATGGATTTGTTAAAGAGTGTTGCAATGATTGGTGATAGCACTTGTGACACTTTTTTGTATATAAAGGGTGGTAAGGTATTTAAATCTCCTGCCTTGTTTTTTAGCGTGTTGATAATAAGGGAGACTTCGTATGGGTTAGTCGGAGCTAGGAACAGTGTGTTCGGGTAGTTGCCAGTGAGGTAGTCATTTGGTGGGGTATCTGAGCTTGGGATTTTATTGGCAAGGTTTTGTCCTATAGTGGAGAAGAAGTCATTGAGTCTGTTCGCTGTTTCTGTTGGTGGGAGTTGGGGTTCATCTGATTTTGCTTATTTTATTTCGCTATTTCGTGATATCTTTTTTGTTCCTAGAATTTCTGATAGGGTTTTCCAGGTCTTTTTTATATCACCTCGTAAGTTGGATAATCTGTTCTCATAATACAATTTTTTTGCCCTTCTTATCAGGCTGGTTAGGATTGACGAGTAACGTTTTGTTTGGTCTCTGGTTATGTGACCCATTCTGTACTGTTTTTCATATTGGTGTTTTGTATTTATGGATTTGAGAATGCTGGGTGTTAACCAGGGACTGTTCAGTCTCTTAGCTGTCATCTGTTTAGTTTTTTTAGGGCAGTGCTTGTTATAGAGGTATTGGGTCTTTTTTAGAAAATTATTAATCTTTCTTTCTTTCAACACACCGGCCGTATCCCACCGAGGCGGGGTGGCCCAAAAGGAAAAACGAAAGTTTCTCCTTTTACATTTAGTAATATATACAGGAGAAGAGGTTACTAGCCCCTTGCTCCCGGCATTTTAGTTGCCTCTTACAACACGCATGGCTTACGGAGGAAGAATTCTGTTCCACTTCCCCATGGAGATAAGAGGAAATAAACAAGAATAAGAACTAGAAAGAAAATAGAAGAAAACCCAGAGGGGTGTGTATATATGTGCTTGTACATGTATGTGTAGTGTGACCTAAGTGTAAGTAGAAGTAGCAAGACGTACCTGAAATCTTGCATGTTCATGAGACAGAAAAAAGGACACCAGCAATCCTACCATCATGTAAAACAATTACAGGCTTTCGTTTTACACTCACTTGGCAGGACGGTAGTACCTCCCTGGGCGGTTGCTGTCTACCAACCTACTACCTTGAAAAATTATTAATACATTCGTCAATATCTGTATAGATTTCTAGCTCAGTGTGCCAGTCAATGTTTGCTACTGCTGTTGTGAAGTTATTAATGGCTGCCTCATTGTGAAGTCTGAAGGTGACTTTAGTAGTGTCTTGGGGTAATTTACCAAGAGTTGTTATGAGAAAAGTAGGGTAGTGGTCTGTGGTATTATCTGTAATTATGCCTGATTTTAAAGGGGATATGGTGTTGGTCCAGATGTGGTCAAGTAGGGAAACACTAGTCTCTGTAACTCTTGTAGGTTTTGTTACTGTTGGTAGCAACATACAGTTACTCATTGTGTTTGTGAATTCAGTAACGTGTGGGTCCTGGTCTTGCAGGAGATTTATATTGAAGTCACCTGAGAGTAGTAAGTGATCTTTGTTCATGCGTGCATCAGTTATCATACTTCCTAGGTTTTGACTAAATTGGCTAATGTTTGACTGTGGAACTCTGTAAATGTTTATCAATGCGAGAGGTTTTTGTAGGTATTTGGATTTGAATTTGGCTATTATATATTCCCCATGTTCATCCCTTGTGCAAGTATTAGTGATACATTCTAGTTGGTCTGAGCAGTATATGGCTGTGCCACCCCCTTGTTGGTCTGGCCTACAGTTGTGTATGGCTGTGTAACCAGGAATGGCATAGACATCTGTACTATCAGGCTTTAGCCAGGTTTCAGTTAGTGTAATGATGGACATATTGGCATGTAAGGAATTTAGTAATGCTATGAGGTCATCGTAATGCTTGCTTAAAGATCTGATATTGTAGTTAAAGATAGTTATGTTGTTGTTGGCACTGAGAAGTGCCTTTGATTGTTCTGCAGTGTAGTAATTACAGTAACTGTTTGATTCATTTAAGTCATTAAATAAGAGGTTGGTATCAGGATCAATGCTTGTAATCATAAGATTTGTAGTGAATCTATAGTTAGAATTAAGTATAAAACAAAGTAAATAGTCTTAAGCTAAAAAATAGCACCTGAATTATTTAACAAATGTAAAATAATGAGCTAAGGTAGTTTTTTTTTTTTTTTTTTTTTTTTTATTTTTTTTTTTTTTTTTTTTTTTAAGCTAAAATAAAGGAGACAATATAAAAGGGACTAATACAAATAAAGTGATAATCAAATAATGGAGCTTGGGAATATGATAGTAGGTAGTACTATAAAGGTAATTCTTTAAAGTTAGAATTATAGTATAAAATAATAATATAAAAGGGACTAATGTAAGTTGTGGTGAACAATAAAGTGGTAATCAAATAAATGAGCTTTGGAATATAATGGCAAAATTGTGAACTTATTCTACTTTAGCACCTGAGAATAGCACCTTGATTATTTTAACAATTGTGAATGTATAAACTAGGGTAGTTATATAAAGCTAAAATAAAGGAGAAAATATATAAGGGACTAAAATTAAGTAATGGTAAACAAAGTTAAATGGACAGGTGGTCACTATGAAATAATATTGGTTTAGGAGTAAGATCTGATTTGTAATATTAAATAAATTGAGCAGTTTATTGCACAATAAAAGTAAAAAAAATGAGGTAGTTGGTACTAGCTAGCAAAAGATAGTTTTGGTACTTGCAAAAAAGTAATTGGAATATACACTAATTGCATACACAATGAAAAGTGACTAAAAAAACAAGTAGTGATAAACAAAATTAAATGGACAGGTAAGAATAATGAATATTATTAATTTAGAGTAAGATTTGACTTGTAATTTAAAATTATGAGCAATTAATAGCAGTAAGAAAGAAGTATAGAGTATTGGAGGTATTTCATTAGCTAGTGATGAAAAATAATAAAAATAATAATGTACAATATAATAGTAACGTACACTATATGCACCACACGTATATATGTATTAACGTGTCCCTCGTGACAGTAATATAAGTCAATCTGAATTCGTCAGCAACTGAATAATTAATTTCTGGAATCTATTTTGTCTTCCTGTGTAAAAAACGACAAAAAATAGTTCGTTATCCGTCAGCTGTCCATTCCCAATTTTCAGAGGTCCTACTTTTTCTTTCACCTTCGTCCTATACACCTGAAAGAACCTCTTTGGATTAGTCTTTGATTCATTAGCAACTCTAATTTCATAGTCACGTTTAGCCTTTCTAATCCCCTTTTCACTTCTCTTTTAAGCTGAACATATTGGTCAGTAAGGTTAACCTCTTCTCTTCTGATGCAACTATAAATTCCCCTTTTCTCCCCTAATTGATGCTTTAACCTCCTGTTAACCCATTGGGGATCGTTATTATTAGACCTAATTTCTCTCTGGGGAATGTATATACTCTGAGCACGGTGTACATTAAGAAAAAAATCATAAATAGAGATCCCTTTGTAATCATATGTATGATCATCGTCAATAAAATCATTTGACAAGACTTGGTCGAGCAAATTATTTCTCCTGGTAGGCTCTGTTACAAACTGCTTCAGAAAACAGTCTTGAACTGTTTCCATAAAGTCACTGGTCTCCAGATTACCGATTAAAGTCAATTTGACTAAAGTTAAAATCCCCTACTATCACCACATTGACTAGAAGCCCTAACAATTTCGTCCCAAAGAAGTCTCCCTTTATCGTTATCCAAGCCTGGAGGTCGGTATATTACACCAAGAATTAGTTTTTCTTGACCTTCTACAAACTCTACCCAAAGAGATTGTTACTGTTCCATCTATTTTTATACCTGTTTTTATGCAACAATTAATATTTTCTGAACATGTGCAACTCCTCCACATGGAACAACTTAAACCACTGAATATTACACTCAGCAATCATATCCCGACTTCAAATCATCCCACGTTTCATAATGCAATGACATCAAAGTTCCCAGCACATGCTACGAAACGTAGTTCATTAATCTTATTTCTTGCACTTCGACTGTTAGCATAAAATACCATCATATGCTTTTTTTTCTGCACATTTTCCTATTCATCTTTGTTTTTGCACAATTTCTGAAACTATCATTACCCAGAGTTACTCCATGAGTTATTAAGATTCTCAATATTAGAGCATAAGTCAATATATCCATACTAATTATTTATCATTTCTAAACCCATACCTCTAACTGAGGTAGCAAGAAAACCCACACCTCCCCTGTATAAGTGAACCCCATCCTTGGCATGCATGTCATTTCGGCTATAAGTTGTCCAAGTTGTCAATGGTACTGCATTTTCCTTAGTGTTTATCCAGCCAACAATTAATACCAATTGCTCTGAACAACCATTCACTTCCAACACCCCTTCTTGACAAAATGCCACATATAACAGGGCATCCCCCCTTCTACCTAGTTATGTCTATTGTTGTCCTGATCTTCTTGATCGTCAACTTCGTTCCATGCTGTCTAGCCACTGTCCAGGTTCCCTTCTTGACCTGAGGATTCAAAACAGGACTACTACTATGAATCCTCTTATTTTCTTCAGTCAATCGCCGTATCTCTATCTTTGCTACCCTCAATTCTTCCTTAAGCTGCTGGTAAGTTGCTCGATGGAGGGCATCTTGGTTCAGTCCAAGGAGAGTACACTAACGTCCTCACTGAGCAAAGTACACATCACCACTGAGCTGACCATTCCTTTAGGTAGATTTTCGGTAGACTTTAAAAGAAAGTCTGTTTTCACCAGTGCGTAGGAGAACGTCGAGGAAAGGTAATTGGTTGTCCTTCTCATCCTCTAGTGTAAATTTAATAGTAGGTTCCAGAGTGTTGATGTTGTTGAGGATAAAACACGTTTAGAGTTTCGGGTACAATGACCAAAATATCATCAACGTACTGCATCCATGTAACTGAACTAGGGACGTTACTGATGATCCGTCTGGATTCTAGGCCCTTCATATATATATATGACAGTATATGACAGTATATGACAGTATTCTGAGGCAGATTTTTACGAAAGTACTTAACCTTACTCTAGAAGACGGGCAGTGGAACCAAGCTACACTTCCAGTCAGACTAGGAGGCATTGGTGTCCGCAAGTCATCACAGATTGCGTTACCTGCTTTTCTGTCCTCGTGTATTGCATCCAGAGAGCTTGTAGCAGCGATTCTCCCTGAACATCTTAGGGACAAGATAGGAGTCCAGGACCAAAAATTCATTGACGGAGCAATGATCTGGGATAATCTAACGGGCTCTGGAGCCAGACCTGCTCCCCCCAACAACTACAAACAATCGCACTGGGATGGTCCAATAGTGGAAAATATTGCCTCAACAATGCTTCAGAGTGTGTCAGGGAAGGATAGAGCCCGCCTCCTGGCAGTGAGAGCCCCTCATGCTGGGGACTTTCTGTTGGCTGTTCCCAACTCCAGCCTTGGCACACGTCTCGACCCACAGACCATCCGCATCGGTGTTGCCCTTCGACTTGCCGCCCCTATTCTCGCCGAACACAGGTGTATTTGTGGCAGTGAAGCAGCAGACCGATTCGGGTACCATGGTCTTGTGTGCCGTAAATCCGAGGGAAAGATTGCAAGACATGAGGAGGTTAATAACATTATCAAGAGGAGCCTCACAACAGCTGGATGCCCAGCAGTAAGGGAGCCACCCCAACTATGCAGATCTGATGGCAGCCAGAAGCGTCCAGATGGTATCACCCTTCAAGCCT